>NC_090265.1:1397114713-1397417588 GCF_040414725.1 Anabrus simplex
AATTGATAGTTCCACATCGTCCTGTCTACCGTTGAGGAAATGTCTGCACCATCGTGTAAAATCCACGTGGTTCGGCGTAGTCGAAGCGACACGTCCTCTGAAAGCTCCAGTAACGTACTGTATCTACTGTACAGGAGCAAGATAACATTAATAAAAAGATGTAACCGACCTCCTACTACACCCATCCTGATATTAATTAGAACCGGTGCTGGAAACTGCCTTGTCCTATTGAATGGGGATATTCCACAGCTCATGAGTGGGATATAGTGGGTTCCAACCCCTCTGTCGGCAGCCCTAAAGGTGGTTTACCGTGGTTTTCCATGTTCACACCAGGCAAATGCTGGGGCTGTAACGTCATGAATGCCACGATCGCTTCCTTTCCGATACCAGCCCTTTCCCGTCCCATCGTCACCATAAGGAAAGCTACACCGATCAAATTTATGCAAGTAAAGTGATTGGTACCGGTCTGAGTGTCTGAGACCGTTGAGGTCCTTATCTTCCGACCTCCAACTTGGCAGGTTCAATCTTGGCTCAGTCTGATGATATTTGATGGGGCACACATACGTCAGTCTCGTGTCGTAGAAGTACTGGCACGTAAATGAACTCCTGCGATATGAAATTTCGTCACCTCAGCGTCTCAGAAAACGGTATAAATAGTATGTGGGACGTAAAGCAAAATAACGCTAATAAAAAGACGATTGGTCAAAGAGACAGACTTCCCACTGCATCCATCCAGATATTAATTGAGAGCCGGTGCTAGAGGTTGCCTTGGTATACTAAATATTAAACACTCCTTCTATAAAAATTGCCTCATGTGTCACTAATACACTTGACAGAAATTCTGGATTGAGTGCTTGATCAATTAACCAGCGGCAGAAATCCACTCTTAAATCATCACCGAGCTTGATAGTAGCAGTCGCTAAAGTTCGAACAGTATCCAATATTCGGGATGTACTGGCTTCGAATCCCTCTGTCGGCAGTTAAAAGATGATTTTCCGTGGTTTGTCATGTTCACACCAGGCAAATGCTAGGGCTGTACCTTAATTAAGACCACGGTTGCTTCCTTCCCGATCCTAGTCCTTAGTTATATCTGTCGCCATAAAACCTATCTGTGTCGGTGCGACGCACCGATACAGATAGGTCTTATAGGACGATGGGATAGCAAAGGCCTAGGAGTTGGAAGGAGGCGGCCGTGGCCTTAATTAAGGTACAGCCCTAGCATTTGCCTGGTGTGAAAATGGGAAACCACGGAAAACCATCTTCTGGGCTGCCGACAGTGGGATTCGAACCCATTATCTCCGGGATGCAAGCTCTCAGCCATGCGTCTCTAACCGCACGGCCAACTCGCCCGGTAATAATAATAATAATAATAATAATAATAATAATAATAATAATAGTAATAATAATAATAATAATAATAATAATATTGTTTGCTGCCGGGCAGAGTGGCTCAGACGGTTGAGGCGCTGGCCTTCTGACCCCAACTTGGCAGGCTCGATCTTGGCTCAGTCCGATGGTATTCGAAGATGCTCAAATAAGTCAGCCTCGTGTCGGTAGATTTACTGGCGCGTAAAAAGAACTCCTGCGAGACTAAATTACAGCACCTCAGCGCCTCCAGAAACAGTAAGAGTAGTTAGTGGGACGTAAAGCAAATAACATTACCGGTATTATTATTAACAAGTCATTAGGAGCTGAAAGGCAGGGAAGAAAATAGTAAAATATGCGTGGTGTAGGAGGAAACAAGATGAAATGTACTTCACCCGTGCCTACATCGCTCGCAGTAGTTTACTACAGGATAGTATGCGTAAGACCAGAACCAGGTCTCTTTGCGATGAGTCAGGTGTATCTTCGTATTGTGGTTAGCACTAGAGGACAAAGTGTGACAAACAGGTTTTGTGCATAAACATCAAACATGCACATCAACAGACACACACACGCAATGTACCCAAACCAGTACAGTGTTGCTGTGTTCAAGGTCAATATCTAGCGTTTTAACAAGCACGTCTTCCGTGTGTTGTGTTCAGCTTGCGCCACGTACAAGGCAATCGCGAACTGAAACTCTAGATTTATAATTTTTGTTACCAGTACTTCAATTTTTCTGCTCGGATTTATGAGAATATCGAACTATCGAGACTCAAAATACTACATCGATTGAGAACTGAACTCCCAACTCAATACGCTGCAGAAATGGTGTAACATCTGACATACCAATGTGAAACACGTAGCAATTGTTCAAGTGACCTCCCTGGACTACTCTGCAGGCTTCACTTCTCCGTACCCGGCGAGTTGGCCATGCGGTTAGGAGCGCACAGCTGTGAGCTCGCATCCGGGAGATTGGGGCTTCGAACTCCAATGTCGGCAGCCCTGAAGATGGTTTTCCGTGGTTTCCCAAGTTCACACCAGGCATTGCGGGGGTTGAACCTTAATTAAGGCCACGACCACTTTCTTACCATTCCTAGGCCTTTCTTGTCCGATTGTCGCCACAAGACCTCTCTGTGTTGGTGCGACGTAAAGCAACCAACAAAAGAAAATCACTTCTCCGAATCCAGTCTTCCGTAATATCCATTGGAGATCTGGCGGGCCAATTGATGGGTCCATGTCGTCCTATTCGCCATAGACCAAAGGACTGATCCAAATTATCACGCAGTAAGCGGCTTATATCAGGTGGTGGACCATCATGTAAAAACCACATGTTTCGGCGTAGTCGAAACGGAGCGTCCTCTGAAAGCTCTAATAACGTACCTATGAGGAACTCCAGGTAAGATACCCCTATGAACTGTGCAGGTAAGATGATGATAATAATGTCATTGGCTTTACGTCCCACTAACTACTTTTCACGGTTTTCGGAGACGCGAATTTGCAGGAATTTAGTACCAGTAAATCTACTGACACAAGGCTGACGTATTTGAGTACCTTGTCAAGACTGGACTCAGAAGGCCAGTGCCTCAACCGTCTGAGCTACTCAGCCCGGCAAGATGATTGGTGCAGCACTGCGTAAAGTGCTGGCCTTCTGAACCCAACTAGGGAGGCTTGGTCTTGGCTCAGTCCGGTGGTATTTGAAGGTGCTCAAATACGTCAGTCTCGTGTCTGTAGATTTATTTGCATTAAAAATACTGCGATAAAAAAATTCTGGCATTTCAGCGTCTCCGAAAACCGTGAAAATTAGTTACTGGAACGTAAAGATATTATTATTATTATTATTATTATTATTATTATTAGTAGTAGTAGTAGTAGTAGTAGTAGTAATATTATTTTTACGGAAGTTCTAATTAAACGGGTCCATTACAGTCATCATTTTACCTATCGGTACTTACTGTTCAGTAATAAGCCTTCCGTCCGCCTCTGTGGTGCAGTGGTTAGTGTGATTAGCTGCCACCCCCGAAGCTCGGGTTCGATTTCCAGCTCTGACAAGAAATTTGAAAAGTGGTACGAGGGCTGGAACGGTGTCCACTTAGCCTCGGGAGGTCAAATGAGTAGAGGTGGTCCGATTCCCACCTCAGCCATCCTGAAAGTTGTTTCCCGTAGTTCCCCCTTCTCCAGGCAAATGCCGGGATGGTACCTAACTTAAGGCCACGGCCGCTTCCTTCCCTCTTCCTTGTCTATCCTTTCCAATCTTCCCATACCCCCGCAAGGCCCCTGTTCAGCATAGCAGGTGAGGCCGCCTGGGTGAGGTACTGGTCATTCTCCCCAGTTGTATCCCCGATCCAATGTCTCATGCTCCAGGACACTACCCTTGAGGCGGTAGAGGTGGGATCCCTTGCTGAGTCCCATGAAAAACCAACCCTGGAGGGTAAACAGATTAGGAAAAAGAAGAATAAGCCTTCTATTAGAAATGCCCGGCGGCAATTCCACAGTAGGTCTTTTTCCTTCGAGCAATGTTCACGATGGATGCAACTACGGTTTTTGAAATTTGTCTCATTAATAACAATTTCACTGAATACTTATAGCCTTTTCTTTCAGTGTCCACCGTCCTTTCAATGACCTAAAAAGTTTATGAATAAGCATAGACAACCCGCATTGTCTATTGTCAGAAATTCATTGTAGACTGTCGCAATAACAGCACAGAAATGTTGCGCCCATATTTCATTTACTTATTAACCATTTCCTTTCATTTTGTCAGCTTGGATCACTGAGTAATGCCATTGACGTCTTAAAAATCGCACACAAATACACAACACTTGATTCGCACGTATGTGCTTGTACGGATCTTCGACGTCACTGTAAGGATTCTGTGTACTTTTCACACAGAGTACCCTACACCGGTTTTCGAGTACAGCAAGTGACCTGGCACGTGAGTCATCCTCTTCTACTTGCCAAGCCTTTAGGGGAAGTGCACAACAACATGTGTTGGCCTGCGATAAGAAACAGGTTCAACAAGCCCTATACTCGGCTACTGTACGTCCGCTACGCGTGGACAGAATGACATCACCGGCGTATCCTGCTACGGCCGTTCAAAACACATTAGGTCCTGAAATATTTGGCTCAGTTATGGGCAAACTAATAGGACAAGGTAAAAAGTACATAGCATATATTATGAGATATATTTTTCTTAGCCGACTAGCTTAATATCTGCACGTATACACCTAACACCCTGTATATCACAAAACATGTGGTCAGAAAATCACGTAAGAACATGCTATCGTCCACGAAACAAGTCTTATTTCCATTAAATTCGCCTCGATGATCAAATACAACATTTCAAATCATATATCTCTACTCACGTACACCTAATTAATCCATGACCTTATTCCAGACTAAACATCCTGATGACATACTAAACTTGCCACTAGGTACGAATGTTAAGTCAAACTTTCACCGAAATATCGAAAAATATATGGAAAATATTATCTCAATAAATTCCTACGACACAGATTAACTCCCTAATGCAGTAAAATTCATTAAAAACGTTAGGAGGGTTACGATAACACATGGATAACCTTCGGACGATCCATCATTTCAGAACTCTGTAACACGTGGTTAGGAATACGACTCATATACACGAATAAAACTTCATGTCGTAACTCGAACATTTGGGAACAATTTAGTGAAATAACATAAGAAAATAGATCAACTACTAGACTACGAGACCACACCAAAAGAATACAGAAATAAATCAACTGCTACAAAGAACAGATATAAATAAAAACGTTGTCGAATTAACTTATACCGTATGCTTCATGTTGAGCTCTGGACGTCCTCAATTGAACAGTCTAGGATTGAAATCCCTGCCTTTCTCCTCCGTTGGCGACGGTCTGCAGATTTAGAAGTTCATGATGAAATATGGGTAGAATCCAGTATTAAATCCCATCTCCTTGTGATGCACACTGTTGAGATCCTCTTCAACTCCACACTTCCAGATGATTTCGCTGAAACTTGTACAGAATAAATCAGAGAAAGTTCTGGGCACAATCTTACGAATTGTCATTGAAAAACACGTACTTATTATTATTTATCTGCATCCATTCGACGTCTGTTGATTGAGTACATTTAATAGTAGTAGTAGAGATTGGCACAATTTGCACTTATAGGATTAACGCTGGATATGCCTCTTCACTGTCCCTGGTGACGACTGAATCTCGAATGATGTTCTCCCTCGGTGTGTAGCGATTTCTCTTTGACCAGTGTACTGAGCGTAGACGGATAATAAATGACAATGAGCACGCGTATGACTTCCTTTAAGTAGTACCATACCCCATTGATCGTAGGAAGTACAAGTCAGTTCAAGTACTGAATTCTTGTCAGCTCCTTTAATTAATTATTATTAAATTCCATCCGTACACCATTCAGAATCAAACATGAATTCAATTACTAATATTGTAGTTTAGACATGGCATCATTATCACTGTTCACTCAAATTTCAAATGTATACATATTCGTAAGTACAAACATCATGCCGTCGACGTTACTAATAATATTTTCATTACATTTAATCAGGTACAACTGTACGTGAACATACACTTAAGAAAATGTAAATTGCAACACCATGAAGACATTGGTCGTCTGTGTTGATTTTCAAGATATGTAACGATGCCATGTAGGTATGTAAACGATCAAAGTTTCAGACCCATTGGATTGTTGGTACAGGTCTCCCCACGTGATTAGTCGCGTAGGAATCAACTCCAGTATACGGACTCTGGTGTGGCGTAGTTGACTTGCAGTCTATGCAGTGAAGTGTTCCCCGTCAAACATGCCTCGACGACAGAGAAGAGCACGCTATCAACAACTGTCGCCTTTTGAGAGGGCTCGGATAATTGGGCTGTGTGAGGCTGGATTATCGCTAAGGACTGTCGCTGCACGTGTTGGCCGACAGGCATCTGCGGTACAACGTGTATGGCAGCAGTGGTCAAATTAAGGTACCCACACTCGTAGACATGGCACAGGCCCAGCACGACAGACAACTGTGAGAGAGGATCGCCGCATCATTCGGATGGCCCGGATGGAACCCCATGCAACAGCAGCGCAAAATCGAGCAGCTGTGGCACCCCACGTTACACAACAAACAGTTGGTAATAGCCTGCGTGCAGTTGGCTTACGAGCCCGTGTCCCTGCAGAAGGTGTTCCATTGACCCCACAACAGCGACGTGTAAGGCTGGCCTGGTGTCAAGAAGGATCGACGTGGGTCGACGAATGGCATACAGTCGTCTTTTGTGATGAATTGCGCTTCTGTCTTGCCCGCAGTGATCTCCGGAATCGTGTGCGCTGACGTACCGGGGAGAGGGGCCGCCCAGATCTTATTGTCGAGAGGCACACAGGGTCAACACCAAGCATTATGGTCTGGGAAGCTATTGGTTTTAATGTGAAACCAAAATTAGTGCTTGTTGAGGTCACTATGACTACTCGACACTACGTTGAGAGGGTACTCAATCCAATGATTGTCCCTATGATGGCGAACATTGCTAATGTGATTTTTCAGCAAGACAATGCCTGGGTTCACTCTGCACGCATCTCCAGAGAAGCTCTCCACGACATCACAACCTTAGAATGGCCCGCCAGATCCTCGGACCTCAGTCCTATTGAGCATGTGTGGGACATGATGGGTCGACAACTGGCCAACCGTCCTTAGCCACCCACAACTCTGGAACAACTGAACCTTGCAGTGCAGCGAGCATGGGCCACAATTCCTCAGGAAGCGATCCAGGGTCTTATTGACACCATGCCTCGACAAATTCATCAATGTATTGCAGGTCGTGTTGGGCAAATCCTCTATTGATTGTTGTCCAAATTTGCGGTCAGAGGAACCTAAAAGTGTAATTATCGAAGCAAAACCGAACACTCGTCCTGCATATTAAATTGCAGCAATGTAGCACCACTCCTTCTGGGTGTTACAATTTTAATTTTCTTCAGAGTATTACAGCTATTTTCTTCTCTCCACTTCCTTTTTAATTTTATTTTCTGATCCAGCTAGTTCGCTTTCCTTCTCGTTTGAAACCTGTCGCCGCCTCGCACAAGGAACTAGCACGTACGTGCCGACAAAAAGAAACAGACTCTTGTCACACAACCCTTCATTCAGCCACTTGGTCAGAAGCATACGGTAACAATACATTATCATTAAAGACTGTTTTGCCTTTCAGCGTTCAGTCTGCAAGACTGTTAATTTACTAAATGTCGCCACAAGCCTCTATTTGCAACAAGTGCTGTGACCTCATTTATTTCTATACCTCTTATCTTTAAATTGTTAGAAACTTAGTCTAACCATCGTCGTCTTGGTCTCCCTCTACTTCTCTTACCCTCCGTAAGTGAGTCCATTATTCTCCTAGGTAACCTATCCTCCTACATCCGCCTCACATGATCCCACCACGGAAGTCGGTTTATTCATACAGCTTCATCCATCGAGTCCATTCCTAAATTAGCCTTTATCTCCTCATTCCGAGTACCCTCCTGCCATTGTTCCCACCTGTTTGTACCAGCAATCATTCTCGCTACTTTCATGTATGTTACTTCTAACTTATGAATAAGATATCCTGAGTCCACCCAACATTCGCTCCCGTAAAGCAAAGTTGGTCTGAAAGCAGACCGATGTAAAGATAGTTTCGGTTGGGAGCTGACTTCCTTCTTACTCAATACTGTTGATCACAACTGCTAGCTCACTGCATTAGCTTTACTACACATTGATTCAATCTCACTATATTACCAACCTGGGAGAACGCATTGATATTATCGACCTGCTCTATCTTTGCATTACCAATCTGACATTCAATTCTGTTGAATTTCTTACCTACTGACATAAATTTAGTGTTCCAAAGGCTAATTTTCATACCATACTCATTGCACCTATTTTCAAGTTCCAAGATATTAAACTGCAGGCTTTCGGAAAAATCTGCCATTAAAACCAAGGCATCAGCATAGGCCAGACTGCTTATTACATTTCCACCTAACTGAATCCCTCCTTGCCATTTTATACCTTTCAGCAGATGATCCATGTGAACTACGAAGAACAAAACGTGAATGATTACTGCCTTGTCTAATCCCTGTAAGTACCCTGAACCAAGGAATCATTCTACGATCAATTCTCACTGAAGCCCAATTGTCAACGTAAATGCCTTTGAATTGATTTTAATAATCTACCTTTAATTCCATAGTCTCCCAGTATGGCAAACACCTTTTCCCTCGGTACCCTATCATATGCTTTCTCTAGATGTATGAAACATAAACACAACTGCCTATTCCTCTCGTAGCATTTTTCAATTATCTGGCGCATACTGAAAATCTGATAAAGAGAGCCCCTCTGTTGTCTGAAACCACACTAGTTTTCATTCCACTTCCTCTCAACTACTGATCGCACCCTCCCTTTAAGATACCAGTGAATACTTTGCCTGGTATACTAATCAATGAGATACCTCGATAGTTGTTGCAATCCTTCGTGTTCCCTTGCTTATAATTAGGTGCAATTACTGTTTTGTCCAATCTAAAGTACCTTACCAAAACTCCATGCTAATCTTACTACACTATGAAGCCAACCTTTCCACTATACATTACCATTTCAGGTCTAATTTCATCTATTCCTGCTGCTTTATGAAAGTGGTGTTTATTTACCATTCTTTCCACTTCCTCAAGCGTAATTTCACCAACATTAATTTCCTCCTCCCCATGAGCTTGGCTGTTGGCAACATCACCAGAAAGATTTCCTTTCACGTTGAGAAGCTGTTCAAAATGTTCCCTCTACCTCTCCAGCGATTCCCTGGGATCTATTATTTCACCTGAATTATTCAAAGCATTGTTCATTTCCTTTTTCCCTCCCTTCCTAAGAATTTTTATTACTGTCCAGAAAGGCTTCCCTGCAGCTTTACCTAGCCTTTCCACGTTATTACCAAAATCTTCCCACGACTTCTTTTTGGATTCAACAACTGTTTGTTTCGCTCTGTTACTTTCATCTACGTACAGATCCCTGTCTGCCTCGGCCCTTGTTTGGAGCCATATCTGCTAAGCCTTCTTTTTACGTTACAAGCTGCTCTTACTTCATCATTCCACCAAGATGTTCGCCTTATCGCATCTTTACACATAGTTGTTCCTAGGTATTCCCTTGCTGTTTCTACTACAGCATCCCTGTATGCCACCCATTCTCTTTCTACATCCTGAACCTACTTACGGTCTACTGTTCGAAACTTCTCACTAATCAAATCCATGTACTTCTGTCTAATTTCCCCGTCATGGAGATTTTTACCCTTATTCGTTTGCAGACAGATTTCACTTTCTCTACCCTATGCCTAGAGATACTTAGTTCACTACAGATCAGATAGTGGTCTGTATCATCGAAAAATCCCCGGAAAACTCGTACGTTCCTAATAGATTTCCTGAATGCAAAGTCGGTTAAGATATAGTCTATTATGGATCTGGTACCCCTAGCCTCCCACGTATAGCTGTGAATAGGCTTATGCTTGAAGAATGTATACGTAACAGTTAAACTAATACTAGCACAGAAGTCCAGCGAACGCTTCCCATTCCTTTTAGCTTCCATATCATCCCCACATTTACCAATCACCCTTTCGTATCCTTCAGTTCTATTTCCAACTCTCGCATTGAAATCGCCCATTAGCACTATTCTATCCTTGCTGTTGACCCTGACCATGATGTCACTCAATTCTTCATAAAACTTGTCAACTTTATCCTCATCTGCACTCTCAGATGGTGAATACATTCCAACTGACAAATCTACCCACATCATTCGCTCATATACGTGCCTAACAGAAACTATGTTGCATGCAATGGTATATCTGATAAACAGCCCTACCCCATACTCTGTCCTTCCCTTTCTAACACCCGTCAAATACACTTTATAATCTTCTATCTCCTCCTCGTTATCTACCTTTACCCGTATATCACTTACTCCAAGCACATCCTGATACATCCTCTTTGATGACTCAGCCAGTTCTACTTTCTTTCTTCCATAAGCCCCATTAATATTGATAGCTCCCCATCGAATTCCCTTTCGTTCGCCAAGTTGTTTCCAAGGAGTCTCTAGCCTGTCAAATGGGAGTGGGACTCCTTTACTCTCATAGGTCCGAGGCTTGCTTAAATTGTTCTGAGCTCGGTAATTTCATGAAGCAGGATGCTACCCTACTTACACATAGTCCAAGTGAGGATATCTCCTCTAACGGGTTATGGACCACCGGTGGAATGTATAGTCCTAGCCGCCTGAGCACAAGGAGGGCCATGACTCTGAATATGTTCGAGATGCCCACTTCATTCCCATAGCAACTACGACTCTCAGGACCACTTACTAGGCCACTCAGCCGTTGCCCATGGTTCACGAACAAGGACGTGACTACAGTACCCACACTATGAACCATACAATAATATAATATAATATAATATAATATAATATAATATAATATAATATAATATAATATAATATAATATAATATAATATAATATAATATAATATAATATAATATAATATAATATAATATAATATAATACTGGATGTTGGTATATTTGTAATTAATAGACTACTGGACCCATTTCGCTGAAATTTTCACAGTTTGTTGTTATTACATCTGAGAGGAATTATGAATTGGTTTGAATGAAATCGGATAGGTAGTTTTATTATTATGAGTAATTTAATGTAATTTTATTTAATTGAAAAGCCGCGCCAAGATTGAATCGACTTGATGGACAAATTGTTGCTAGGCGACAGCATGTGGCTACTCTGACCACTACTCTTATACTTACATCTCCTTCACACAATATACATAACATTTGTTTGAGCGCCAGTTGCTTTTTTAAGAAAAACAACAAAATTCGGTAGAGCATACCTCTTATATCAATTATCTCAAGGCGTGAGGTGATAAACTCACATATCTGGCAATATACAGGGATATGGATCAGGAAAATATTAAATTATTGTTGCATTTCCACAATTGAGGATTGTACATGGAACTGGAATCACTTATTATAATTAAAGATAAAACTGAGTTTATGACTAAATTTACGTCACAATGAACAATCATTTACGTCTTTTAATTTAACAAAAGAAATATATCGTGAGATTTGCGGTACAAAGAAAAGGAAAATTTAATCTAAACAAAAAAAGCTATTGGCATGAACTTGAAGTGAGATGTGATATCGCCGCTGATTACACTCTTCTTCATGTTATGAATGCATAACATGTCTGATGCTTTAATTACCTGTTGTCTGCATACACCGCTGTTGAACTTGAAAATTCTTGGGAAAACCTGTGAGCTGAAGTCGGGAGCCGTCTGCTGTAATCTTCTTATGTCACAATGAGTTGGCCTACATACCATGTACGCGTGTAGGGAGCTCCAATGTAATTACGTCCACTCAATATATTATAAGAAATTGTAAAATATTCTTGAAGCACCTTGTGAAGTCCATCCTCACAAGAAGATGATGTTTCTTTATCAGCATAGTACCCGTCTCTGCTCGGATACAACCACTACTTGTAGACCTCCTCGATTATTACTTCTTCAAACACAACTCTTAGCTCTGACCATCACACTAAGACCACTTCTTCCATTTGATACATCTGACTGTTACATATGATCTGCACGATATCAACTGCTTATGAACTGAGTAAGAACAGAATACCTCTCCCCACCGTCGCCTTGACTTTATATAACCTCGCGATGACGACTCATCTCCCCACTCACTGTTCATCCCTTCCACTTCCACATACAGTAGCTGGCGAATACTGACACTTGGTCGCAATCACGTGTCCACGCACTGATGTCATCAGTCATGTGTCGTCTAAGCGTACCCAAGCGGTCCGAGAATGACTATACCGAATGCGTCACCGGGAAATCTCCTTGTACACAACATTCCCAGTTAAACATAGCCTCGATTGCAAAATACTATGCCAGCTCATCTAGCCAAAGTTACAAGCCACAGCATGACAATATGAAACCAACAAATCTCACTTACTACAATACAGAATAATTACAAACATATTCACTTAACCTATGATGAAATACAATAATATACGTGATACCTAATTATTACAGTCTAAATGATGAGAAACAGAATATATAAAATCTAATGAATCGGGTTAATAATAATAATAATAATAATAATAATAATAATAATAATAATAATAATAATAATAAATACAGAATGGAGTCTGTAACCCTGTTGTACGGTTACAGAACGCCTCCCTCATGAAATAATCGATTAAATGAATCGATTGATTCATGAAATATATACCTAATCACATGAAATCGAGTACACCATAGATACATGTATAAAATTGCCCTTTACAAATTGGGTACATAGTATCATCCATCTGGATGTTCGTTGTTACACATATAAAACATTGATCAATTATCATTTTCACTTTGATTATAAAGTATTATTTACATACAGATTACATTTCTTTCTCACTTCTGTCGTTTCAAACGTTCATTGAGTGTTCAAAAGTAATTCTCGAAGACATTTCATTATATACACTGTCTCCAAGCACTGGAGTTTATTGCACTGCCGTGCCTCACTTATTATCACAACACACGCTAATTTCACTGAAGTCCTGTTCGCAATGCCAGCTTCATAAAATATGGTGAATTAACATAATAATGAAAATTAATCAACAAACTCACATGATATATTTCTTAAGATTTCTTATATTGTATGTGCCTACGATATTTCCTTCCTTGTCTTCTAATGAATAAGCACATTTCCCAATCCGTTTCACTACGGTGAAGTATCCCTGATATAACAAGAAAAACTTAGAAAATTGACCAGCTTCTGCTGATGACGGGAGTGGCACTCTGAGTAAAACCTTGTCACCAAGCTCAAATTCATCCAATGTAGTCTTACAAAAATTATCATGCACCATCTTACCGTGTTATCCTTCTTAGGTATAATAACAAGTGGATTTAAATTAGGACTACATGATGGTTCAATTATATTATAATCTAGCATAATGTCAATCTGCTCTTCAACAGCGCTAGCGTATTTTAACGGAATGGGATATTTCGGTCCTACAAAAGTTGAGTTATCAATAACATTAAATTTGTGTTCGTAAAGATGTGTTCTACCAGGCCGATCGCTAAAAACATCACTATGTGATATCAATAATTCACACAATTCGTCCTTCTGACTTTCCGCTAACTTACATTTCTCCACTGTCTCATACAATTCATCTCTAGAATCTCTCTGTATAGACACATGGCAGACATCAATATTTTTCCTCATATTAGGAATTTCACAAGATCCTTCCGTACTAGAACACACTTTATTCGCACTAATTTCTGACAAAACATCATATGGTAAACTGACTTCCCTGCTACTCCTTCCCCAAATAAGATTGACATTACACAGATCAAAATTTAATTTAGCCTTGTGACACGTTAACCAGTCGGTACCTAAAATAACGGCATAAACTAAATTAGGCACAACTAAGCATGGTTGGAAAATACATTCTCCACTTATGCTAATGGGGACAGCTATTTGTTTATTCACTCTTTGAGACTTGTTTCCAACAGCTGTTACGATGAACGTATTCCTCACTGGAATTTCCGCTACCTCATACTTCTCTCTCAAAACTTCCTCATACAGCTTGGAATTTACACATGACTTCTCACTACCAGAGTCCAACAAAATCTTAACTTCTCTGCCCCATATCAGCAGTTCAATCTTCGGTGTAACAGTAACACTACTTAAATTATCCTCATTACATAATATAAGATCACTTAACAAATCTTGCCTTATATCTAAATTTAAATTACACTTATAAAATTTATTGTCTACGATTAAGTCGTCACTTAAAACATTTGAATTATTGCTACTTAGGTCACAATCATGTTCACTTACAACTATAGGCTGGTCGACATTGACATACTTATCTACCTTATACGTGAACTTACCATTTACGGACTGTCTCAGTGACCTGTTTATACAGTCCGTTGCGCGTTTAAAGTACTTGGTTCGGTTACGACTTGTTGGTTACACACCTCAGTCGGCCTCCCCTGTTGCCTATTTCCTCTAGCGTCATTATTATTATTATTATTATGGCCTGTATTCTCCCGCCTCCCAGCTTCTGGTTGATTACCATAATCACGCCTCCCAGTCCTGAAATTTTCCAAACTATTCTGATAATTTCTCTCCCTGTGGAAATTATTATTAGGTCTCTCCTGATATTCTCTTCTGTAGTTACGATTATTCATAGTCCTGTCCTGATTATTAGATTGGTTACCCCTTCCTTCTACATTCCTATTTAGTGTCCTACTATTATTCAAGCTACTACCTAAAGCATCAAAACTTTCCAACAAAATCTCCATTTCCTTAATAGTCTCCACTCTTTGCATACAAACAGCTTCTCTTATTCTATCGGGATAGTGCTTAGCCATAAGTCTAACTATATCAGCCTCAGGTCCAATACATTCTAAATTTCTCCACACCAAAACATGAGCCAAAAAGTATTCAGTCATTCTAACACCCTCGTTAGAATTATACCTGCCAAACATTACTCTCTCTCTCTCTCTCTACTCTGAACACCTTAACTCCAAAATTTAGCCATGAATTTCTCCTTAAATTCAGTTAGACTAGACATCGAGCTTTTATATACTTGAAACCAAGACTTAGTCTCTCCTACGAAAGCATTAGATAAGATCTCCAATACAGTTTCCCAGCTAATAATATTGTCTCTTAATTGAACAGCAAATTTCTTCTCTACTACTCTCATAAATTCCATCGGGTTAAATTCTTTCCCAGAAAACTTAGGTAAGTCATGATCTCTAGTGATTAAACCATTATTTACAATTATTTCACGTACATTTCTACTATCACGCACTTCTTTCTGGAGTACTCTCTGGCAACTCAGAAATTTTTCTTCCAATGTTTCCTCAGCCTTTTCTTCAATTTTTCTTAACTTCTCCTGTAATTTTTCTTCCGATTCTCTCACCTTCTGTGATAATGATTTTTGTTCACTCTCTAGATCACCTACTTCTCCAAGTTTTCTTTCCACCTGTTCTACCCTACTAATACATTTCCTAGTTTCTTGCCCCACTGTATTGGTTATCTTTTCAAACCTTTCTTCTACTAACTCATTGATTTCTCCTTTATTAGACTCGATCTTGGCGCCTAATTCATCAATCTGTTTGATGCATGTCTCACTAATTTGCTCTATTTCCGTATGGAGATTGCTCCGACCCAATTCCATCTCAGCTCTGATGTCACTACACTCCCTATTTACCTTACTTTCTAAATTATTAATTTGCTTACTTATTTCTAACACCTTATGATCTATCTTATTACTAACATCATCGATCTTCTTATTAATACTAATACCCTGAGCTTCAATTTTCTCACTAATGACCGCTTCAATTTTCTCACTCATAATATTATTCTGAGATTCAATTTTTTCACTAATAACCGTTTAAATTTTCTCACTCATAATATTATTCTGAGATTCAATTTTCTCACTAATGGCATTATTCTGAGATTCAATTTTCTCACTAATGATATTATTCTGCTCAGTCATTTTGGACATCAGCAAATTAAATAAACCCAGGTCAATCACCCCTTTACTTTGATCTTGCGTGACAGCGTTTTCCTCAGTTTCTACTATTTTCTGACTTTCAGTAGGTCCCACCTTAGTCACCAACTTCCTATTTATGTTACCACCTTGGATTTCCTTGGACACAATAACCTCAGCCTCATCACCTGACTGCATATTGCTATCCTTGTCCATCTTCGGTTTCCTACTAATTTTTCGCGATCTCAAAGCTATTTCCCCTTGCACTTCCTCTGACATTACCCCTTAAATACAAACTTCAACAAAATGACCTTCCTAAAATTACTCGGTGAATTTAACATGTGCGTACTCATTAAAAGAACTGATCCATGTATATTGCCATTCAGAAACACTTTTTCTGAACCTTTCGAGCCCCACGTTGGGCGCCACGTTGTGGCTACTCTGACCACTACTCTTATACTTACATCTCCTTCACACAATATACATAACATTTGTTTGAGCGCCAGTTGCTTTTTTAAGAAAAACAACAAAATTCGGTAGAGCATACCTCTTATATCAATTATCTCAAGGCGTGAGGTGATAAACTCACATATCTGGCAATATACAGGGATATGGATCAGGAAAATATTAAATTATTGTTGCATTTCCACAATTGAGGATTGTACATGGAACTGGAATCACTTATTATAATTAAAGATAAAACTGAGTTTATGACTAAATTTACGTCACAATGAACAATCATTTACGTCTTTTAATTTAACAAAAGAAATATATCTTGAGATTTGCGGTACAAAGAAAAGGAAAATTTAATCTAAACAAAAAAAGCTATTGGCATGAACTTGAAGTGAGATGTGATATCGCCGCTGATTACACTCTTCTTCATGTTATGAATGCATAACATGTCTGATGCTTTAATTACCTGTTGTCTGCATACACCGCTGTTGAACTTGAAAATTCTTGGGAAAACCTGTGAGCTGAAGTCGGGAGCCGTCTGCTGTAATCTTCTTATGTCACAATGAGTTGGCCTACATACCATGTACGCGTGTAGGGAGCTCCAATGTAATTACGTCCACTCAATATATTATAAGAAATTGTAAAATATTCTTGAAGCACCTTGTGAAGTCCATCCTCACAAGAAGATGATGTTTCTTTATCAGCATAGTACCCGTCTCTGCTCGGATACAACCACTACTTGTAGACCTCCTCGATTATTACTTCTTCAAACACAACTCTTAGCTCTGACCATCACACTAAGACCACTTCTTCCATTTGATACATCTGACTGTTACATATGATCTGCACGATATCAACTGCTTATGAACTGAGTAAGAACAGAATACCTCTCCCCACCGTCGCCTTGACTTTATATAACCTCGCGATGACGACTCATCTCCCCACTCACTGTTCATCCCTTCCACTTCCACATACAGTAGCTGGCGAATACTGACACTTGGTCGCAATCACGTGTCCACGCACTGATGTCATCAGTCATGTGTCGTCTAAGCGTACCCAAGCGGTCCGAGAATGACTATACCGAATGCGTCACCGGGAAATCTCCTTGTACACAACATTCCCAGTTAAACATAGCCTCGATTGCAAAATACTATGCCAGCTCATCTAGCCAAAGTTACAAGCCACAGCATGACAATATGAAACCAACAAATCTCACTTACTACAATACAGAATAATTACAAACATATTCACTTAACCTATGATGAAATACAATAATATACGTGATACCTAATTATTACAGTCTAAATGATGAGAAACAGAATATATAAAATCTAATGAATCGGGTTAATAATAATAATAATAATAATAATAATAATAATAATAATAATAAATACAGAATGGAGTCTGTAACCCTGTTGTACGGTTACAAGCAGCTTACGCTATATGCTGATAGTCCGTTAAGAAATGCTGTATGAGGAAGGATGGGAACACGTCACTATGGTTTATAAAGTACCATCCCTTGCTAGGAGCTTCATGAATGACCGTGGCTGTTATTTGAAAATAGCAATCCAACATGCCGTGATCGAGACGAACCTTCAATATATAGGGCTTTGATAGGTCTGCCCAGTTTGAAGAATGTAGCTCTCTATTAGATGTGTAAAATATTTAAGAAACTGTGAAACATATAGAATATCAAGAGTGGAATGACACGAGTTATCACCCACTCCTAACAAAGAGCAACTGGGGGTTCCAAACAAGCAAAGACGAGTCTATCTGATCTACCTATACATCCATATACATCAATGTCATTGTATGTGGATATTTATTTATTACATCTCCTAAACCAGTGGAGCGATTTCAACCAAACTTGGTACCTTTATAACTTAGTATCAGAAGACAAACTTCGTGGGGCAAAGACACCACAAGCACCCTTAAATGCGGGTGGGGGACGAGGGGCTGATTTATAATAATGATTGATAACAGCATTGAATCCATATACGGGGTCGCTGCGATGAATGGTGACACTCCGGATATTTGAAAGTCCAAGTTCAGCCCCATTTGGTGTGGGGGAGGGGAAGAGAGATATAAAATAATCGAAAATAGCGTCGAGTCCATTGCTCTGGGGGTCACCGTGATGAATAGTGACACTGCGGATTTTGTATCCCTTAGGGTTGGGGGTCGAAGGGGAGATATAAAATAATCGAAGGTAGGGTTTAATCCATTGCTTTTGGGGTCGCTGAGAAGAAGAGTAACACTCTGGAATTTTAAAGTCAAATTTTAACCCCGTTTGGGGCGGGGGGAGTGAGATGTAAAAATAATCGAAATTAGTGTCGAATCCATTGTTCTCGGGGTCGCTGAGATTAATTGTGTCACTCCGGACTTTTTATCACTTACGGATGGGGGTCGAAGTGGGTGATATGAAAATAATCGAAAATAGTGTTTAATCCATAGCTTTCGCGGCCGCTGACGTGAAAAGTGTAATTCCGGATATTTTTAAAATCCAAGTTCAGCCCCCTTTGAAGTGGGGGCGAGGGTGGGAATGAGATAAATATAATCAAAAATAGTGTCGAATCCACAGTTCTCTGGGTCGCTGAGATGAATAGCGACACTTCGGATTTGTAAAAGTCCGATTTCAGCCCCCTTTAGGGTGGGGGCGAAGGGGAGTGTGATATACAAATAAATGTAAATAGTTTTGAATCCATAATTTTCGGGGTCGCTGTGATAAATAGTGACACTATGGATTTTGTACAATTTGAGCCCCCTTTGGGGTGGGGGCAGGGGGCAGTAAGATATAAAAATAGTCAAAAATAGTGTCGAATCCATAGTTCTCGGGGCATTGATATGAATAGTGACACTCCGGACTTTTTATCCCTTACAGGTAGGGGTCGAGGAAGGGTAGAGGTATAAAATAGTCGAGCATAGTTTTGAATCCACAGTTTTCGGGGTCACTGAGATGAACACTTACACACCGGGTTTTCTGAAGTCCATATTCAGCACCCTCTGGGGTGGGGGGCGAGGGGGGAGTGACACATAAAAGTAATCGAAAATAGTGTCGAATCCATAGTTTCCGTGGTCGCTGAGATGAATAGTGACACTCCGGATGTCGTATAAGTTCAAGTTAAGCTCCAATAGGCAGGAGCGAGAGAAGGGACGAAGAAATAAAAATGTCCAAATGACCATATATTATGGATGATTATATGTTGTTCCAGCATATGTATCAACCAAACTTGGTAAAAATATTACTGACTATCTGGAAAATATACTGTGGGGGCAAAGCACCCCTAAAAGTCCTAAAGAAGGGGGCGAAATGTAATTATAACTAAAAACGACGTATATTAGTGTTGAATCCATACTTCTATGGACTACGGGAGAGATTTCAACCCAATATGGAACACTTATGACTAGAGCCCGGATTTCCATGCAAATGCATGTTTTTAAATAAGCTGGTTACAGTTCTGAAACTTCGCAAATATTCGTTTTGTGGCTTAACGATTCCAAATAACCGCTCTTTTTCCCTGCATGTTTGCATGTTTTGGCCTTTTTAGGAGAAAATTCATGCATAATGCATATTTTGAAGATTTTCTATTTAATAGCGAATAATTTGACGTATATATTGCATAATATGACTTTTTCTGACTTTGGCGCATATATAATGTTAATTTGAATGATAGTGCCTTTTATGAATGTTGGTTTCCAGAATTCGGAACCATTTTTCGACGTTATACAGTAGGCCCATGTCTATTACTGTGAGAGACAGAAAAATGTATTCTTGGCATCCTATGAGACATACGGCAGTGGTCCTATAATCCAATTAACCAAGCATTTTCTTATCTGTTGCTTGAGAAAACATTGACGTAAACCGGAAGTCCCCCACGTCTATCTCTGTAATTCTTAGGAATAAGGTGTTCCAGTTATACACTGTCAAGAATTGAATCGTAAATTGCGCATTACACATTGATGGCAGATTTTTTCGCCTATATTAGACGAACAAAACAAAACTTGTATAGCCTTTCTGCGACGCCGCGTTATTAATAAGATAACGACTTACAAACCTTGGTTGTTCTGTTGTTGTCCTGGAATTTCCTGCCCGGAACTCTCAGTCGTCACACGTCTTTGATATCGCAGCAGACAGACAGTGATTGAGGAAATTCAAATGTGTCTGCAGTCATCGAATGGAGAAGTAACTGCGGCAGCTAGAGATAGGTCGAACAAAGTGATTCGTTGAAATACTTATTTTGAATTCGTCAACCTTATAAAAGACGCACTGTGGTGAAAATGCAACATACGTAGCCTACAATTTGAACTCACTTTGACCCAAATGTCTTCATTTAAGTATTCACCTGTCACTTCTTGTGACGTAGAAGGATCATTTCCATTATGTGCTGACAGATAAACGGATGAACTTAAATCAAGACAATTTGGAGAAATTACGGTTGTTGTACAAAGTTTTAAAAAGAACAGAATTTTGATAGTCATAATTATCAGTTTATTGTGCATGTTTTGCCATATTATAGTGCATGAATGCATGCATATTTTGAGACTTGATGGTGCATGGAAATCCGCGCTCTACTTATGACTCACTTCCAAGAGACAAACTGCGAGGAGTTATGGTAACCCTAGCACCCCTAGGGGATGGGTGGGAGGGGCTGAAATGTAAAAATAATCGAAAATAGTGTCAAATCCATAGTTTTCGTGGTCGCTACGAAGAATAGTGACACTCCGGACGTCGCTGAAGTCCATCTTCACCCCCCATCGGCATGGAGATGAGAAGGGATGGAAAGGAAATTGCCGAAAAAGATCGAAATTACGGACGTATAAGTGTTTCTTCCAACATAGCCCTCATACAACATTGGTACTCCTATTTTTTACTATCTAAAGAAGATACTGTCGTGTAAAACACCCCTAGCACTCTTAGCGAAGGTAGTGAAATATGAAAATAAACGAAAATAACTTATATTAATGTCGAATACCATCGTTTACGAGATCGCTGAATTGAACTGTGATACTCTGGATGGTTAAGTCTTATATATGGGTGTATGTGGCTATGTTCCAGAATAGCTCTCAACGAATCTTGGTACACATATGACTTACCATCTGGAAGAATAATACTATGGAGATAAAACATACCCATCCCCGCTGGCGGTGGGGAGTGGGAGGAGATGGCATTTGAAAATAATAGAAAATAACCAATATTAAAGTCTAATCCAATGTTTATATGTCGCTGAGATGAATTGTGACACTCTGAATACCTTTTAAGTCCACGTTCAGCCTCCTTTGATACGGGAGGAAGAATGGGGTTTTAATAGTAAATAGTCTAAAATGACCGAGATTAGTGTTGAATCCACTGCCTTTGGAGTCACAGTGCTGATTGGTGACAGTCTCAAAGAGAGATGAAATCGTGTAGATAGCGCGGCTAATACATACATGTAGTTACACCTTATTAATTTTTTGAAAGGATCAAATATTTCCCAGTCAATTCGAGCTTCCACAAGGATAAAGTTTTACTTGATTGCATAATCGAAAACGTGAAATCAAACACATCTAAGTATCTCTAAAGCTTCATAATAGATGTTACAAATCAATATTCCAGAAAGAAATTCTATAAAAATTCACTTCGCAGACAACTAACTAGCAATACTAATTTTAAAAGTAAACCTTCAAAAACCAATCGGGCAAGGCCGGGTACTACAGCTAATTTATATATATAGAGAGAGATAAGGAAACATAAAGGTCCAATAATACTGCATTCAAGTATTCCCCTCTTAATGATTACAGGATCAGATAAAGCTTCACCTACTTCAATTCTCTGAGTTCTATTTTCTAAAAACATAGCTACCCACTCAGTCACTCTTTTGTCTAGTCCAATAGCCCCCACATGGAAACTACTTTTGGTATCTTAAACCTGCTCACCTTAAACCTAAATAAGGACATTTATAAAACTGATTTTTCAATGTTAAGGACATTCTGAAGAAATATGTCTCATTTATTGAGAAATTCTAACTGAAGTACGACGTACTGTTTATGTAATATGGCAAGAAATACGTACTGAGGCCTACATTTCAAAATTCACTGTTTATTCGCATTATATAATAGCCAATTCGTTTGAATTTTAACCCAGTTATACGAGAAACGGCTTTCCACTAAGAAGATTTTAAAAAATTAACCTGAAATAAAACACAATAAATTCAACCCAGAAACAATTTTAAGTATATAATATTATTTACAAATTACGATATGTTAATAGGAAAAAAATGAAAACTGCAATCTTTAAATTATAAAACCCAGTAAAATTTGAACACATTCGTGCACAGAATACATTACGATTCAAGAATAATAAGGAATCTGCTTTATAAGGCACATTCCGAGTTCGTTAACGTTACAGAAACATACTAAGCAAGAAGAAGTATTTTATAGCCGCAGTACTGCGGATAAACCTGTGTGTTATCCAATATTTCACTCCGTATAAGAGATCCATACGGTGTGTCTCATCTATAGTTTCTTCTGAAAGCCTGCCTTTTCCCGACGGGGAACGGAAAAAGTGCCGACAACTGTGAATGGCCTTTCGTCGCTGAAGAACAGTTTATTCGCAATGTCAGATATTTTGTATTCGTCATTGTACTGTATCATTACAGGGATTTTATCAAGCGTCGTAGGCAATATTCGTCGCATTCGTATGTACTGAGAGCACATGAGGGGCTCCGGATAAAAACTTGCGTAATGCATTTTTGGACAATTTGGGTTATTACTAGTGTCTGGAATTCCGGAACATAAGCTTCTGAAATACGTGAACGTCTGTATCAAACTCATTTATTTAGTCATTTGAAAGGCTGTTAAATATGTGACTCCGCTGCAAAAAATAATTAATGCACAAGGCAAGCAACGAAAATCCGTATCAAAACCTGCTTAATGCGCTTACAAATTAGGAGCCAACTGTCAGGATTTGTTGAAGGTCTATAATCAAAGGATTAGCTGCATTATTACGGACATTACAGAGAGTATTGCGGAGCACATTATAGCGGGGTTGTTAAATTATGCAGGGAACATCAAGACCACTGTTTTCAAGTCCCAAGGACTCCAGGAGTAGAGTCCCAAGAATATTCTAACTGTGTGTTGTGATGTGTTTCCAGGTATACTGAATATAAAACGCACGCGTGTGGAGGAAATTGGTTCTCATTTTAATGAAAACTAAACGCCGTGGAGGTGACAGAAAATCTATCACATTTGGGAGAAAGAAGGTGGCCGTGAAAACATTCGTTAAGGAAGTTCACTATATAGGGGAAAATGTAAGAGAGAGTTTTTGCCTGCTAACCTCAATATGCGTGAACTACGCCAAGTGTATGATAAGGAATGTGCTCCTGAATTCCGTGTGAGCCTTCATTACTTCAGGGATGTTTTCAAGGTATAATTTAACTTAGGATTTGGGACACCTGAGACGGATGTGTGTTCAGCTTCCCTAAGCGTGAAAGGGTTTCTGAAAAGAACGAGACATCCTACGCACAGTTGTAAAAGTTTATCTTTCTCGAGCCAAAGCTTCTTACAGCCTCATGAAGTTACACGAAGACGACACTGTGACACTGGCATTTAATTGTTAGAAAAACCTGCCGATCAAACTGCCTATTACGTAGGCAGCTGTACTACTTCAACTTAACCATTGCGAATCACACCCTACCCGGTGGAAGACTTGGAGCAAATGATGTGTTCTGTTAAATATGGACAGCATACCGAAGTGCGAAAAGCTCAAATGAGATAACCTCGCTTTGTAGCACTGCAAACTAAATTTTTGCTTGGAAAATGTGGAAGTACTCCTATTTTTCTCAGATGGCTGTACGGACCTTAATCGGGATGATTTCAAAATGGTTTCACACCAACGCTACAGCTTCTGTTTTTCATGTTGAGATGAACTTCCCTGTGCCTTGGACACTCCTACATTCCATCTAATACAGATTTTGGGAATATAGAAGAGGAAGTATAGATGATGGATGAAATAATAAAGCCTGAGGACTATGCAGATGTGATAAAACATTTTGGAACTGTATGAGAAATTGGCAAGGAATAGTTTCCTTATGATTGGAGGGCAGAATCAACAATGTCATGAAAAATTCTTCAGTTTTGTCTTTCCGATTATCTAAGTGCAAAAGGATATTCTTCACGTGAGCAAGAAAATCCATTCTTGTCGGAGCGGAAAGCACCTACCATGTCCATTTCGGGGTAGCGCAAAATGTTTTAAAGAATTGAAAGACTTTTATGTGCATGTCGCTGAAGAGATCCCGCATTGGAATTTCTGTTTCAGCAGCAAAAATCGCGAACGTGAAGGTGCTAGTATAATATAATAATAGTTTTATTTCTCGCTCAGTCGTAGCCTTCCAGATTCTTAACATGCAACAGGTTATTATGAAACATTTTAGCGATTCATACTGAAAACATACTGTTTTTATGGAACACGTTTGGATTATATACAGGATGAAGCGAAATTCGTGCACTCGGGCGTCCTCACATGCCAGCAATAAAAAAATGTCTCTCACAAAAGTTCGTCCTGAGAGTATACCAGGCAGAAAAAGGACGTTGAAGAGTGGCAATCTGACAACACTGTAACTACATATACGGTAAGTACCTCTGTCAGCAAATATAATACGTGTTGTACAGTTGGTGCAGTCGATAGAGTTTTGGGTAGGCATGCAGGAGGTGGACGTTTCAATCCTGGGTTGAAACGCAATTTCTTATTTACTCATTTCCATCGGACATTATATACTGTAATACAGTAAGACACCGTACCTTAGGTCACATGTATCCTACATTTACAACATTTTGTAACGCTGAACACAACAAATACTTTGCTAGGCCTACTGGTAACGTAAGGCCCTAACGAAATGTAATGGAGCTGAACGAGGCAAGAAAAATAGTTGATACTAATCTATGAAACAATTGGAGAGGGGTACAAAAAAACTGGTTTATCTAGTATATGAAGTGGTGCGAATACATTCACACCCACGACGTGGAAAGGGCGTCTTTCAAAGCTGACCAATGAAAACGGTTGTTCGTCCATTTCTAGGATCGTAGTATGTAAGTGCAAATGGTTTCTAGAGGACCCGCTGCAATCGCTGTTGACGATTAAGTTGCCAGATACCATACCACCTGGACTACATTTACGAAATAAAAAAACATACGCTTCAACCCAGGATCGACGCCACGACCTCCTGCATTCTAATCCAATTTTTTTTCCACTGCACCAACTGTACAGCAAGACTAGTATGTGCTGACATAGGTAGTTACCCTACATGTGGTTATGATGTTGCCAGACTGACACTCTTCAACGCCCTTTTTCTGCCAGATATACTAGAAGGACGAACTTTTGTGAGATACATTTTTTCATTGCTGGCATGTGAGCAGTCGCACTGCGACGCCCGAGTGCCCGAATTTCGCTTTATCTTATCTGCGTATACAAAGCAAAATGTCTGTCTGACCTCTGTACGTCTGTCCATTCCTTGTACAAATGCATACAGTTCTACAAATCTGAACCAAACCAAATTTGGTATAGGCCTATCTACCTTTTAGGACTCTTCGAGTGACCATACTTAAAATTAATTTCAAAATCCCTCTCCATTCCCAAGATTAGGCCATTTGGCACTTTAACAGAGGCTAATATAGGCGAAATGTATAATTTCTTGTACAAAGACGAGACGAAATTCATTTTAATTTTCACGGCGCGAAGAAAAATTTGGTAAGGCTTACGGGTCCGAAAACGAAGTTTTAAGGCCCTAAAACCAACCGTTATCGATATATTGGCACCGTACAACTCCTGCTCTAGGATTCGGATGAATGTTCTTCGTATCTCTAATAATTTTAAGGCTATAATCATATAAGCTTGTAAGTGAACAAGTGTATGTTAAAAATGTACGTTCTCCTTCCGACTTTCTCAGACACGAAATTAAATAGGTCTACAACATTTTTTTACTAAAACTTTCTGCATATGAATAAGACTTTCAAAAAACAGTCTTTTATTTTCTTTTAATTTTAAAGTATTAACATGGGGGTGTATCCAAAATTTAAATTTTACGAATTTCTCGCGAAATAAAAACGTTTTTCAATAAGCCATGATTCATATAAATTAATAAAATACAATTTCTTGATTTTTTAAATTCGACTTACAAGCGTTGCAAAGTGTTGAACAACGGCATAGTCACAATTTACTTTTTTTGTCGAATTTCTCGCCCACGAAATATAATACAACGTTTTTGCGCTAAATAAATTTGTACTAATATAAATTACTTAAATATGATTTCCGCTTTTCTTGACACTCATCTTCCAAGCGGGGCAAAGTGTTAAACAAGCGTATATTATTCGAAATGAACGCGATTTTTTCGAATTTGTCGACCATGAAATAAAATGCAACGATTTTTTTTAGTAAAACGTTCTTCATATTAATCCCTAAAATGGGTATAATCCCTGCAGTTCTTGAAATTCGACTTACGATTGGGGGGGGGGGGGCAAAGTGTTGAATAGACGTATATTCGAAATTTACTCGTTTTTTCCGATTTTCGCGGCCCGTAATTAACATCCCTTAACATTAACATATAAAATCTCTACATTTTTTTAAATTCGACTTAGAAAGGGTGCAAAGAGTTGACAGAGCGGATATTCGAAATGTACTATATCTACTTTTTTGGGTCATGAAATAAAATACAACTTCGCCTTTGAACTAAATATTCTTCATCTGTCTACAATACCATGTTTGCATTTTTTGCAATTCAACTTACAAGGTGTGCAATTGGTTGAAAAAGCGTAATTTCGAAATTAAGAAAAATTTTCTCAGCCACGAAATATATATATTTTTTGCACTAAAAGGTTCTTCATATAAATTACTAATATAGGATGTCTGCATTCCTTGAAATTCGATATAGTAGGGTTGCGAAGTTTTGAACAACTGTATATTCAAAATTTAATTTTCTTTTCGAATTTCTCAGCCGAGAAGTAAAATACAACTTCTAATTTGCACTGAAATGTTATTCATATAAATGTCTACAATACAATTTCTGCATTTTCGATTCTAGAGTTACAAGGTGTACAGAGTGTTGATCGGGCGTATTGCATCCGGGAGGTTGTGGGTTCGAACTCCACTGTCGGCAGCCCTGAAGATGGCTTTTTCGGAGTTTCCTATTTTCACACCAGGCAAATTATGGGGTTGTACCTTAATTAAGGCCATGGCCGCTTCCTTCCCACTCCTAGGGCTCACCAATCCCATCGTCGCCATAAGACCTATCTGTGTTGGTGCGATGTAAAGCAAATTCTAAAAAAAGAAAAAACAGGGGCAGGCGTATATTCGAAATTAACCTCTTATTTTTAAATTCACGGCCACGAAATAAAATACAACTTCGGTTTTTCACTAAAGCATTCTTTATATATACGCAGTGTAGAACAAGGGTATATTCAGAAATGTCCCTTTTTCGATTCTCTCGGTAGTGAAAAAAATACAACGTCCTTCTTGCTCTGAAATATTTTTCGTATAAATACCTAAAATAAAATGTCTGTATTTTTTAAATTCGACTCACAAGAGGTACAATGGGTTGAAGAAGTGTATATTCTAATCTATAATATGAAATACAATATCTTGACTGACTGACTCATAAACGCTTAGCCGGGATCAACAAAGCTAGAAACATGAAATTTTACACGTACGTTCGCAGAAGTAGGCAGTCTTTTACAGAATGTTTATTCTAAAGTGTTATACAGGGGATACATAAAAATATCACTTTTATGGGTTACTAGAAAATGAATCCGTGCTTCGCTACGTTTTTTACATTGTATACGGATATCGACGATAATTACTGTACATGAGTGAATAAGATTCTTTAAATAGCGTGTCCACATACGTTGTTTCGAATGTAAAGTGCGAGTTGCGGAGTTGCGATGATAATTACAGGTCTACTTGCTTACTGCCATTCGCAATCGAGTTGGGAATTTTAATTATAATAGCAGGCTCCATTGCTTACTGCGCGGTCACAATTGAGTTGATTTGTTCTGTTATCATTATAATGACAGGCCCCTAGTTTCCGGCCAATGCCGACCGTCAGTCATTTTTTTGTGGGTAAATCTGTTTATAACGGCGGAAACGCTATCCTACTGCTAAGCACAATCGGATAAAGGAGTTTTGAAAAAAATGCATGTTCCCTTGCCTTCTGCCAGTCAAGCCGAGAAGGGAATTATTCATTACAATGGTACACAGGAGTTGCAGATGGACCCCATTTCTATTACCAGTCAAAGTTGATGTGGGGAGTACTCTTTACAATAGTATACGCCCCCCTGCTGACAGTTACGTTAGATTTGTAAAGTATTAATTACAATGGCAGACACACCCTTTCTAGATCGCTACATATCAACTTCAGTGAATAAATATTGATCGGCATACGAAATAATATGCATGTCTACATTATTGCAGACTTTAATTTACAGATTAACTGCTTCTAAACGGCACACTTTGTCGACAAACGGATCTTAAGATAAGATGCCTCATTTAGCGGTCTAAACGGCTGGTCTTATGATATTTTTTCGTGTCTCTATTATTTACGGGTAATACTGAGTTAAAAACTTTGAATAGGACAAAATAAGGGTAAGGTGCATTCCTTTTCGGATACTTATGTGACAGCTACAAACATAGAATTTGGCTCACACATGGCTACAGGGTGGGCCAATTTTCGTATAGAATTTGATGATCGTATCTTTCCTTAAAATGATTCAGACTACCAATCATACATGCAGAAAGTGCAAAATTTACGTACAATCGGGAAACAGAGACAAATATAACGTATAAGTGATTTCGGCAGCGAAATAAAATACAACCGTTTATTCACTAACATTTCCTCCATATAAATTCCTAAAATACTATTTCCTCCTTTTTGAAATTTGACTTACAAGGGTTGAAATAGCGTATATTCGAAATTTAACTGTTTTTCGATATTCTTGGGCAGGAATTGAAATACAATTTCGGTACTGCACTAAAACCTCCCTGATATAAATATAGACTATTTTCAGCATTTCATGAAATTCGACTTACAAAAAGTGTGAAAAGGTGAACAAATGTATATTAAAAATTTAATTTCTGTTATTTTCTCGGTCGTGAAATAAAATCGAACTTCGATTTTTCATTAAAGCACGTTTGATATAAATACTTATATAAAGTTTCTGCAGTTCTTGTTATTCGACTTACAAGGAGTGAAAGGATTTAAAAATATAGATTACAGAAATTTCGGTCACGAAATGACTTACAACTTCGGCTTTCAACTAAAAAATTCTTGATATAAATATCTCAGCCGAGACCATTCAAGCTAGTCATGAAATGTTTAGAATATGTTTGTAGACGTATGTGAGAGAGTGCTAAGAATGGTTCTTACAAAATTTTGTTCTTAAACGGTTAAAAGGAGGTTATATATGACATTTAACTTTTCTTTATTTTATCGGTGGCGAAATAAAATACTAACTTTCTATTTCACTAAACCATTATTCATATAAATGACAAAAAATATTTCTACATTTCTTGAATTTCACTTACAAGGAGTGTGAAGGGTTTTACAAGTGCATATTCGAAATGTAATATTTTCTTCGATTTTCTCGGCCATGAAATAAAATAAACTTCATTTTTGCACTAAAATATTATTCATATACGTTAAACTGCTAAAATATAATTTCTGCATTTCTTGAAGTTCAACTTACAAAGGGTGCGAAAGGTTGAACAAAGTTATATTCGAAATTAGCATTTTTTATTTTCTCAGCTGCAAAATAAAATTCACCTTCGTTTTTTCACTAAAATATTCTTTATGTCAATACATAAAATGTAATTTCTTCATTTCTTGAAATTAGACTTACAAGGATCCAAAAAGTTCTTCAGGCGTGTATTGGAAATCTACCTCCTTTTTCGATATTTTCGGCCACGAAGTACAATACAACTTCGACATTGCACTGGAACATTCTTCATACAAATGCCTAAAATACAATTTCTGCATGTCCTAAATTCGAATTTCAAGGGGTGCAGATGGTCAAACAAGAGTATATTCTAATCTGCATGTACAAATGAAAAGCCATGCCCGGACTGACTGACTCATACACGATCACCCGAAACCATTGAAGTTAGAGAAATGGTATTTTAAGGATATGTTTGCAGAATCGTTTAAGGGAGTGCTAAGACAGACATTTACACTTTTCATCTAAAGGACTAAAATGTGTGTATATTCGAAATTTACCTTTTTATTTTTAGACCGCGAAATAAAACTTTGTATTTTCTCTAAAACATGCTTCATATAAGTTCGTAAAATACATTTTCTTCAGTTTTAAAATTCAACTTACATGGTGTGCGAACCGTTGAACAAATGTATCTTCGAAATTTACCATTTATCGATTTTCTCGGGCACGAAATAAAACACAACTTCGATTTTGTACTAAAACATTCTTTGTATAAAGACCTAAAATGGAATTTCCGCATTTCTTGAAATTTGACTTAATGTGTGTGTGCAAAGTGTTGGAAAAGCGTATGTTTGAAAAGTACCTCTTTGTTCGACTTTCTGAGCCACGTTGTACAATACAACTTTGTTCACTACATTCTTTGATAAATGCCTAAAATTAAATTTCTTCATTAAAAAATCAATTTATAAGGGGTGCAAATGGTTGAACAAGTGGGTATTCTTTTGTTATGTGCTTTACATCGCACCGACACAGATGAGTCTTATAGCGACGATGGGAGAGGAAAGGCCTAGGAATTGGAAGGAAGCGGCCACGGCCTTAATAAAGGTACAGCCCCAGCATTTTCCTGGTGTGAAAATGGGAAACAACGGAAAACCATCTTCAGGGCTGCCGACAGTGGGGCTCGAACCCACTATCTCCCGATTACTGGATACTGGCCGCACTTAAGCGACTGCAGCTATCGAGCTCGGTGAGTGGGTATTTAATCTATATAACACAATATCCTGGGTTACTGACTCATAAATCCCGAGCCGAGACCATTAAAACTAGAGCCATGTATGTTTAAGGATATGTTTGTAGATGTGTGTAAGGGTGTGCTAAGAAATGATTTTAGAAAGAAAAATTCTTATTTTCTCGGCCGCGAAATAAAAAGTCAGCTTCGTTTTTTCACAAAAATAGTAATGAAACCGCAACGAAAATTACTACAATCGTCTCACATATTAGTTTCTATGAAACGAAAGATGCCGTCAATTTGGTCCTTATCAGTCACTCATACATTGGTTCTGGATGCAGAGAAACACCTGGCAGCAGATCCTTGAACATTTTGATCCTCGTTGACGCCTGTACGAAGAACTTCTTTACAAAAGAAATAACTACATTTACTCCCGGAAATCGACATGGTACATCTTATGCTATCCTATGAATTCCTTGTGCCAGATAGGTAACATGTTGTAACTCGGGATAGAAGCTTGGACCGCTTTAATCATGTAAGCTGCTGCATCGGTGACCATGATTAGAAGTTTCTCGTCGTTTTATTTCACAAGTCACAATACACCTACAGAAAATGGCAACATTTAGCATAAGAACTGTATGTTTTAAAAGTATATATCTCCTTAAGCACTTCAGAGACTACTCACGTAGGGCATCAAAAACAACTCTTGCATGGCTGCATGATCTGTATGATCGAAAGCCTAGCTGAGAATTATATGAAGCGTTTAAGATGCACTCGCATCAAGTTTTCCATTAATTACATCGGCGAAGTATCTGCCAGAGGAATTAGTTGTCTCGTCAACAGGTAAATAAATATATGAATTACCAATGTCCATTCTGATGCTTTGTAAAACATAAAAAAATTCCTCAATTGTAGCGTCTGAAATATTCAATAAAATTTCTCCCCGACTACCTTCGTTAAATAAAGGTAATCCCTAACCTAGTTCCTAAACATTGTTTTAGAACTCAGTTTTTACAAGAAAGTTTGTTGGGATATATACTTGGTTTAAAGTTTTACTGTGAGGTATTCAAGATATGGCTCCAGTAACAACAGACAGAAATTAAAATGTTATATTTTTCTGAAATTCTAGATAGAAAATATACCCAAAAACTATTACAGATTTGTAACGAAGGACAGAAAATAAGTATTTTATTTCATTAGGACCGAGCTCGAAAGCTGCAGTCGCTTAAGTGCGGCCAGTATCCAGTATTCGGGAGATAGTAGGTTCGAACCCCACTGTCGGCAGTCCCATTTTGACACCAGGCAAATGCTGGGGCTGTACCTTAATTAAGGACACGGCCGCTTTCCTCCCACTCCTAGCCCTCTCCTGTCCCATCGTCGCCGTAAGACCTATCTGTGTCGGTGCGACGTAAAACAAGTAGCAAAAAGTATTTAATTAGGTTTCAAATCGAATGACATTTAAGTTGTCTTTAACCGTATTTTTAACATACTTGTGAATGTAGTGAGTTGAGGTAGTTTCTCCTTTACGTTGATTCGCTGGGAATTTTTCACTGACAGTACTTTACCTCTAAATATTTATAACTTAATTTCTTAACAGGGATGTTGGCAGACAGACACCTATGCACTCTACAGATCTTTCCATAAGATCTGCGCTCATCGCGTAAAGTTATTCCAAAGTTAACTTCGTTAGATCACTAACAGTTAAAGTATTTTTCTGATGATGAGTGGCTGTTTGAATATGTAGTGATATTTGGAAATACTTTCCACAAGGCACTTGAAATATCACGTCACGATCTTAGATTTTTTAAATATAATTTAATTTCTAAATTAAAATGAAGGAAGTGCAGTACTTTAACCTACGGCGTGAATGCATAATCTGCTAATTACCTGCTTCCCTCCTATGTATAATGGTGGTTTTCCATATATCCACTGCTGAAGCAAAATATTTTAGCTGTTTCATTGGCATGACTTCTAGTGTTTATTGGTCTTCATAAAACAAAGAAATGAATGAAGAAATGAAAGGTAGGTTAAAAGCTACAAAATATTGGTCCGGACAAGATCATTGATCTGGATTGGTTAGGTTTGGCTAGTGACAAGACCAGAGGAACAAATAAAATGTTGGTATTCTTCGTTTCAAGCTGTCTCACTTTCAATCCTTCTATAAGTAAGAATGCGTTATGGGGCGGGTTGGTTGATCCCGGGCAAGCATCCAGGAAAGATCTCGGTGGGTAGGATAATCGCTGGTTAGCATCGAGGAAGGATCTCTCCTCACTACTACTTCAGGTATCGTAGAATATTCTTCTATGATTCCAGTTTCAGAAACGGATTATAATCCGTTAAGTAATTGTTTAAAAATACTTTCAATAATGCATTTATATTCACGTATGTCAATAATATGCTGGTATTTCTTATGTCATTATACGCACTATAAAATTTAGCTATTCGATTTCTGGTGCTACGTCTACATTTTTATGGGAATGTTACATTTTAAAATATAAAACAAAAAATGTGCAAATATGCCAAAACCAAGTCCCTATTCATTACTGAACACCATGAATACTTCAGCAGGTTTCATACTCTCATGCACGTAAATGGGATGTATACTCCAGTGGAAGCTGCATTTAGCTCAGGTTTGATCCAAATACCAGATGCAAAAATAACACATCCATCAAGAAACAGACACAAACTGAATTAGTTTGTGTACAACTGTGATTTTGTGTAGTGTTTTCTTTTAAATATTAACTCTTCATCCCTTATATGAAGTTCATGCATTCATGCATACATCGCGTAAAGTTATTCCATAGTTGAGACAGACAGACAGACAGACAGACAGACAGACAGACAGACAGACAGACAGACAGACAGACAGACAGACAGACATGAATGTATTGTATGTAAGTATGTTAATTATGTTATACTTTGCATTATTGTATGTAACCATGTTGAAATTGCATGATGTACTTTCGTCATGCTAACTGATTATTAAAATAAACCTTTCTTCGACGAATTTCAGAGATATACAAAGATGGGTGGTATGCTCCAGTACTTGTAAATAAAGGAAGAAGAAGCACCTCTGTGAGGCCCGTAATTCAGGTATTAAGAGAATTTCATTGAGACCATCCAACCGGAACGGAGCATCAAAGCTGAGGGATCCAAAAAGGGATGACAGCTCTGCTGCATATTGATTGAATGGCGATGAAAGGGAAATTACAGTGAAGCACATCTCGTAATTGAATTACAACTGTTCCACTCAGAGTTACTTCTATGGAACTTACTTACATGACAATATATGTGTTTGACGTGACATATCGGCGATCAGAAAAAAATACCATTATTTACAATTACTTCATATTATTGTGATTTAGAAGAGCTTTTAATTTTAGCTGTCATGTAATATTTGTTTTACCTCTAAAAGCATTATCCATCACGTACGGGAGAGAAGTTGTATGAAAATATTCAAGCACAACCTTCAATATGTATGTTTAATTCACAAATGCTTTACAAATCCCCATTCATCCTGTACAACGTCAAACGTGTAATTGTTTATGGATGTAAAACTTCACTTTATAGGAATATATAAGATCACTATATATACAGGGCAGCATTCGATGTATAGACACTATCGCATACAAAACAAGGATAAATTATTCGTTATACCCTACTTTAAGGATTGAGTCTCACGTCAATCAACTCGAAGAAGTTAATGCAGAGAAGAACATCTATGAATCTCGTGCCAAATGTTTCAAATATAACTGTGACTTTACATACGTATGTGTTAGTCCCTGGTTTGAAGATTGGAGTGAGAGGCACCATTCCGAAACTTTTTGCAGACTTCTGTAAGCACTTATGACTTCCAAAACCCTTCATCACTATCATTGCTATTAGAGCACTAAAATGCCCAGCTTCCTTTTTTGGGAACCACGCACATGTGCCTTAAAAATTATCACGTGTTTATTTTTAACCTCTGTTATTCGATTACTAAAGAATAGATTTATCATCATCATCATCATCATCTGCTTACCCTCCAGGTTCGGTTTTTCCCTCGGACTTAGCGAGGGATCCCACCTCTACCGCCTCAGGGCAGTGTCCTGGAACTTCAGACTCTTGGTCGGGGATACAACTGGGGAGTATGACCAGTACCTCGCCCAGGCGGCCTCACCTGCTATGCTGAACAGGGGCCTTGTGGAGGGATGGGAAGATTGGAAGGGATAGGCAAGGAAGAGGGAAGGAAGCGGCCGTGGCCTTAAGTTAGGTACCATCCCGGCATTCGCCTGGAGGAGAAGTGGGAAACCACGGAAAACCACTTCTAGGATGGCTGAGGAGGGAATCAAACCCACCTCTACTCATTTGACCTCCCGAGGCTAAGTAGACCCCGTTCCAGCCCTCGTACCACTTTTCAAATTTCGTGGCAGAGCCGGGAATCGAACCCGGACCTCCGGGGGTGGCAGCTTATCACGCTAACCACTACACCACAGAGGCGGACGAATAGATTTATGCCTAACCAAAATCTGTATGGTACTCCTTGTATTTACGGCAGGTGGCAAAAGATTGGAAAGAATTTAAAATAAAATAACTAACTTGTAACCAGATGTTACTATAATCTTCATCGCAGACCTTCACAATTTTGTAACAATCACAATTACCTCCCGAGTGCATCAGTATTGATTATTGTGGACCTGTAAGTGGCTAAAATGAACGATTATAGAACCACAAGTTCTGCCACAACCCACGAAAGCACCTTGTTCCTCTAAAACCTGGAAGTTTGTAACTTTATTATTTTCTAACTTTCTCGTTCGTTTCTACGATCTACCTTAACTGAACCGTATCCTCGCCACTGTTACTCAAAATTTAATGGACCACCGTTGACTCTATACTACTACATTGGACAGTCAGATTCTACATCTTCCCAATTACTGAAATCACTTTGGTACCTCTTCATATTTTAGAACTATGGAACTAAGTCAGAAGTTAACTGGCTTACAAATATGTTCTTTTAGAATCAATTCTATGAAGATAGTTAACTAAATACATACTATTTTCATTATTTCTCCACAATTCACATTTATTTAAAGAAAGGAATCTTTTGAATTATTTTTTCTTTCTTTTCCTTACAGATTAACATAGTTCCAACTCTTACATTTTCAGCGATGTTAGGCTGGTGAAAGGATAGAGCTAACGAAGTAGCAATCGTGGCCATAATAAAGGTACAACTTCAAAATTTGCCTCTTGTGAAAGTGAGAAATGACAGAAAATCATTATAGCGACTGTGGAAGGTGGGGGTTCGAACACGTCAAATACCGACTACACAGCTCGTATCACGGAACTAATTTGTTTGGTATTAAAATAATACATGAGGAATGATGAATATGCGTTCATTAAAATTGTTTAAATAAAGTACATATATATCAGATGATTACCGCCACGTAATTTATGGAGGAACCGCTTTCTAGAGTGCAACTCACATAATTCAGACATTATTATTAATAATAAATATGCGTTTCGCCTTCTAAGGAGCACGTAGAATCATTATTTAGCATTGGTATTATTGATTTTCTTGTTCTTATCTTCCCAAAACTTCCTCATCCTCTCACTGTCGTCTTTGTTCTGTCCACGCGTTTTTGATTTTTAAATTTCTTGCCGTCGGTTTCTTGGGCGCAAACTTGTGGGTGCCGATCTTTTGTTTAATGAAGTCCTTGTGGTTTCCAGTGGGTCAATATCGGCTTCTGCGAGATCGTTTTGGGTATCTACCAGCCAGCGCACTTTGGTTTGTCGTGTTCCATTGATAACGAAAAAGATTTTCTTGCTCAAACGTGAGTGATCCATTCGTGCTAAATGCACGTAGAATTTCATACGTCTTTTGTGTGGAAGTGTAGTCAATCGCTCAGTCAATGAATAGAGTTCCTCCGAACTTTTACGCATCCAAATGCCATCTTCAAACTTACGTCCGAATATTTTCCTCAGTATCTGTCGTTCCATTTTCTCAATGTCTCTAATGTGGATCTTTAATGATGATGTCTCAATTGCGTAGAATGTCTCTGGGAGAACAACAGTGTTATAGTGTTGGAGTTTGGCCTTGGTAGGAAGTGATTTCTTGTTGTAAACGTTCCTGGTGATTGTATAGGCTTTACGTAATTTTTCAGCGCGGTTATTGTTGGCTTCTCTTTTGTTGCCAGTGCTCCCGATAACTTTACCTAAGTACTTGAACTGTTTTACTTGTGAGACGCTGCCGTATGGGGTCACGAGTGGCACCAGGTTTAAGTTCTTGGAGTCCATGTACTGTGTTTTTTCGTGAGAGATGTGGAGGCCAGTTTTGACAGCAATCTCATGAAGCTTCTGGATGGCATGTCTGGCTTCTTCAGGAGTTCGGGTAATTATTGCTAGGTCGTCAGTGAAAGCAAGGCATTTCATGTTGATCTGTTTAGCTTTTGTTCCCATATGGATTCCAGGTACTTCTTTCTCCCAAGTTTTAATGACCTTGTCTAGTACTAGGTTGAACAGGTGTGGGGACAGCCTTGTCTAACACCTGTTCTAATTTCAAAAGTTTCAGAGATTTTCTACCGTGAATTATTCACAAGATTCACATTTATTTTCACCGTTTTCATCATCCGAAGGAACACTTTGTTCGCTTTCAGTAGCATGTTCACTTTCAATTGCGAACTCTTCATCTTCTTCGCTCACTTCGCAGAGAATTTTGAACACATCATCTTCTGTTAATCCCCTGCTATTTTTTTTTCTGATATCTTGCGGAAACATAAGTAGAAGACATTTTATTCAATTACTAATGAAAACACAAGTACGTAAACATAAATATACTTACATATAAAGTAGGCTGGGGTCACAATAAACTTATATATACCACTACTACAAAAAATTAAAATATCATAAGTTTGCAAGAATGAAAAGCAACGTACTCTTCAACAACCATTTATAGAAGACTGAAGGTAGAGTACACGGAGCGTCAAGTATCTGACTGTTGTCAACAATGAAACACCATGATTTTAAAAATTTAACGGTAATTTTTACCCCACCTTACCAGTTGAGTGTTAATAAACAACGAGTAAAGCATTAAAATTACCCGGATTCAGCCTTTCAGCGTTAATATCTACTTATAAGTTATATCCTGCTTTTAAAGGGAGACGTAATCTTCGTTGAGAAAATCTTTGAAAGTATCCCACAGCCGAAAGGCAATGGACGGTCAATAAAAAACTTCAATGAATGCAAATAACTGTTTTGGTCCCAGGCGTCTTTTAATCTCACTTTGATATACATCTTCTTTCTGCAGAAGTTGAATTCTGCTTGGTCGCAAGGGTTTTAAAATTAGCCTTTTTCCTTTCTGGCTGAATATTTATGTTGAAGCTCACTCTAACTAATCTGTGATCACTGTCAGAATTAAACTTGTTTGATGCAGATACATCAGTATAAATTGCTTTGCTGCAGCCGCGCTTTTATTGCGGCGTGTAGCTCCCATTTCCTTTGTTTTGACATGCGGAACATTTTATCTCTTCTGAGGAAGTTAATCATCAATTGGCCTTGATCACATCGTATGCCTAAACCAAAACTGCCGATATGTGAAGGGTCAAATGATGTTCTTTATCCAATTTTGGCATTAAAATCGCCCATCGTGTTCTTGAATTGTGTTTTATCACAGGATTTCACTGCTGCTAAATCTCTATATGTATCATTTGACGTAGGCACGTATGATATTATAAATTCTTCCTCCACTTAGAGGCTGTCCGAAGACAAACAATACACAATGCAGTGAATATTGATTCAAAAGGAAATATTTGTAAAAAATTCGGAAAATTAAAAACGATTGTCAGGTTAGATCTACAAATTTAAACAATTCTGGAGTATTCTTAGTGAAGGTAAAAGCTACTAAAACATTTAAAAAGTTATAAGAACAACTGGAGAAGTAATTCATACAAAACTTAAAATATGAGTATGATATGGACTTACACCTGAGACGCAACTGAAGCGAGTGATACTTCTGTGTACCAGCGACCGATACAAAACTACAAGGTCTCTCATATTAACCCAGAACGTCCAGCTTCACCTTGTAAGGAGCGTGAACGTGTTCGACCTAGCGTCAGTAGCCAGTCTGAATCTCAGCTGTTGACATGATGAGGCACTTATCATTGCAACACCGTATTTTCGTATGTAAAAGTTATTTTAAGTACGAGACGCCTCGACGGGTACGCGATGCATTTGTTTAGCATTTCCTGATGAAGTGCCACCTTCACGAGCACAGATTCACGTAACTTAATCTATAAAGAGATAATGTTTGTTTGTTTGTATGTAATGGCTAATCTCAGGAACTACTGGACCGATTCTAAAAATTATTTTACTAATGTAAATATTCATTATCTCTGAGGGACATGGACTGTACTTAAGTTTTAAAACAATTCTAGGGGCGGAGGCACGGGGGCAGATATAAAAATACTAGGCTATTATAGATGAAATATCGAATTTGTCGTAGAAGGTCGAGACAAAGCTCAATTTAAGCCCGTTGACTCAAAGAACAAAATTCGGAAAGCCATACGGGCCCGAAAACCATGCCATAACGCCCTAAAACCAACCGTTACGGTAGGCACCACACTACCCCTGCTCTAGGAATCGGATAAAGAAAATGAACTGCCGTAACCATGGCAACGTTAACTCCAGTATTCCTTCAGCAGCGAGATCATCTGTACTATATATAAAAATGTATGTATGTGTGTAAATGACACATCTCCTTCTAAACCACTGGAGCAATTTCAATCAAATTTTGAACACTTATTATTTGCTATCTGGAGACGAGCACTGTGGGGGATTAGGGGTTCAGTTAAAAAATAATCGAAAATAGTGTCGAATCCATAGTTTTGGGGGTCGCTGGGGTGAATAGTGACACTCCCGATTTTTTAAAAGTCAAATTTCTGCTCCCATTTGGATAGGGGGCGAGAGGGGACTGATATATAAAATTAAACGAAAGTAGTGTCGAATACATAGTTTTCGGGGATGTCGAGGTGAATTGTAAACTCCGGATTTTTAGTATCAGGAAACAAACCACGTGGGGGTAAGACAGACGGGGGGGAAAGGGGGGTCAGATATACAAATTAAGGAAAATAATGTCGAATCGATACTTCTTGGGGCCACTGCGATGAATAGTGACACTCCGGATTTTTTAAAGTTCAAGTTCAGCCCCCTTTGGGGTGGGGGGCGAGGGAGAATGATATATAAAATTAAACGTAAATAGTTTCGAATACATAGTTTTCGGGGTCGCCGAGGTGAATTGTACACTTAGGATTTTTTGTATCAGGAGATAAATCACGTGGGGGTAAGGCAGCACAAGAACCCTTAGGGGCGGGGGTGTGAGGGGGTCAGATACAAATTAACGAAAATAGTGTCGAATCCATACTTTTCGGGGTCGCTGAGATAAATAGTGACACTCTAGATTTTTTAAAAATTCCAAGTTCAGTCCCTTTTCGAGTTGGCGCGAGGGGGGAGTAATAAATAAAATTAAACGAAAGTAGTGTCGAATACATAGTTTTTGGGGTCGCCCAGGTGAATTGTACACTCCGGATTTTTAGTATCAGGAGACAAACCACGTGGGAGTAAGAAAGCCCAGGAAACCTTAGGGGCGAGGTGGTGCGAGGGGGTGAGATATTAAAATAATCGAAAGTAATGTCGAAACCTTACTTTTCGGTCTCTCTGAAACGAATACTGACACTCCGGAATTTTTAAGTGTCCAAGTTCATCCCCCATCGGGGTGGGGGGCGATGGGGGAGTAATATATAAAAATAATAGAAAATAGTGTCCAATCCACAGTTTTCGGGGTCGCTGAGATGAATGGTGACACTCCGGATTTTTAGTATCAGGAGATAACCCACGTGGGGGTAAGAAAGCCCAGGAAACCTTAGGGGAAGGGGGGGCAAAGGGGCTGAGATAAGAAAATCATCCAAAGTAGAGTTGAAACCATACTTTTCGTCGTCGCTGAGAAGAATAGTCACACTCCGGAATTTTTTTAAAGTCCAAGTTCAGCCCCCTTCGTGGTAGGGGCGATGGGAGAGTGATATATAAAAATAAACGAAAAGAGTGTCCAATCCATAGTTGTCGCGGTCGCTGAGATGAATAGTGAGACTCCGGATATTTTATAAGTTCATCCCCCTTTGGTGTGGGGGGCCAGGGGACAGTGATATATAAAATTAATAGAAAATAGTGTCGAATACATAGTTTTCGGGGTCGCCGAGGTGAATTATACACTTGGGATTCTTAGTATCAGGAGACAATCCACGTGGGGGTAGGACGCCCCAGGAACGCTTAAGGGCGGGGGGGGAGGGAGTGAGATATAAATATCATCAGAAGTAGTGTCGAATCAATACTTTTCGGGCTCGCTGAAATGAATAGCAACTCTCCGGAATTTTTAATGTCCAAGTTCAGCCCTCTCCGATGGTGGGGATGGGGGAGTGATATATAGAAATAATATAAAATACTGTCGAATACGTACACGTAGTCTTCGGGGTCGCTGAGATGAATAGTGACACTCCGGAATTTTAGTATCAGAAGACAAACCACGTGGGGGCAATACACCCCAGGAAATATTAGGGGGAAGAGCGAGGGGGCTGAAGTATACACAGCATCAAATGTAGTGTGGAATCCATACTCTTTGGGGTCGCTGAGATGAATAGTGACACTCTGGTAAAGTCCAATTTCAGCCCCCATCGTGGTGGGGGAGATGGGAGAATGATATATAAAAATAATCGAAAATAGTCTCGAATCCATAGGTGAGATGAATAGTGAGACTCCGGTTATTTTATATGTCCAAGTTCATCCCCTTTGGGATCGGGGGCGAGGAGGGGGTAATATAAAAATAATCGAAAATAGTGTCGAATACATAGTTTTCGGGGTCGCCGAGGTGAATTGTACACTTCGAAATGTTAGTATCAGGAGACACACCACGTGGAGGTAGGACACCCCAGGAACCCTTAGAGGCGGTTGGGGGTGAGGGGCTGAGATATAAAAATCATCGAAAGTAGTGTCGAATCCATACATTTCGGGGTCGCTGAGATGAATAATGGCATTCCGGATTTTTTTTTAATTCAGCCCCCTTCGCGGTGGGTGGCAATGTGAGAGTGTTATATAAAAGTAAACGGAAATAATGTTGAATTCATAGTGTCGGGGTCGCTGAGATGGATGGTGAGACCCCGGATATTTTATAAGTCCAATTTCATCCCCCTTTCTGGTGGGGGGTAAGAGGGGATTCAGATTTAAAAATAATCGAAAATAGTGTCGAAGCCATAGTTTTTGGGGTCGCTGAGATTAATGGTAACAATCCCGATTTTTAAAACTCAAAGTTTAACCCACTGTAGGGGGAGGGGGAGTGGGATATTATAATAATAATAATAATAATAATAATTATTATTATTATTATTATTATAATTATAATTATAATAATCGAATATACTGCCTAATCCATAGTTTTCCGGGTCGCTGAGATGAATAGTAACATTCCGGATATTTAAAGTCCAACATCAGCCCCCTTTGGCATAGGGGGTGGGAAAGGGTGAAAAAATAAATTTCCAAAAATGACCGAGATAATGGACATGTGTACGTTCCCGTATGACTTACAAGTATGGCTTACTACCTGGAAAACGTACTGTGGGAGTAAGACGCACCTAGAACCACTAGGGAAGCGGGTGAAATATAATCCATATTAATAAATAGAAGTCAGGTTGGCGTGATCTATATATACTGTACTATATATATATATTAAGGCATAAAAATGAAAACAAACGTGAATTAATTAGACCATTCTAGGCATCCTAGAAACTTAAAACTTTGTACCAGACAACCTGATGACTTCAGGATCCCTACAAAAATCTAAAATTCTCAAAATTCTCTGAGAGGGACACGCTGGGAGTTTCAAATCTGCACAAGAACACAGTCGGTGAAATTTATCTAGAACGATAACCTATAGGTTTCATGGGCTTAATCGTTCACTGAAAGTCCTAATTTTTAACCCCCTCTCCCACATCAAGATGGCAGCACAATCTCCTAACCGAGTTAGAGAATTGAAATTTGACAAAATTTTAGCTTTTAGCCTGTAACCGACGGAAAATTCACGAGATGTTTAAACATTCTATTTTTTACACCCGGAAAATATCGAAATATGTAGGCAATTTTAATGACGGTGCGGATCTTCCTTTTGAGGTATATGGTGGCTGAACGGTAAGTCGTATCACAAAACGGATGGCACAATCTCCGTTCAATTTGGAGTTATCTACAACTTTTGTCCTATGACTTTTTGTCGTATCCCTATCCCTTATACGTTAAATTTGCCTCTATTTCTGGATTTACCTAAATTTTGCACTTTGTACACGTATAATTGGTGCTTTGATTCACTTATAGGAAAGATGGGATCATCAAATTTTACAGGAATATTCACCCACCCAGCCAAATTCTATGTTTGAAGCTGTCCAATAAGTATCTGAAGAGTAATTCACTGTCTGAAAACCTTACACAAATTTCACCTTATTCAGGGTTTCTAAAATAATCTTGCCTTTAAATAGATGATATACGAGGAAATATCATAGGGCCAGCCATTTAGATCGCTAAATGAGGCCAGGGGCGTCTTTTCATACTATCCGTTTTTCAATATGAATGCACCGTTTAGCAGCAGTTATTCTGTAAATGAAGGTGAACATGCATATACTTCCGTATGTCGATCTACATTTATTAATTTAAGTCGATTTGTAGCGATCTTGAAGGGAGTGTGCCTTACATTGCAATTAATACTTTACAAATCAATAGTGACTGTCAGCAGGAAGGCGTCTGCTGTTGTAAACAGTACTCCCCACATCGACTTTAACTAGCAATATGAATGGGGTCCTTCTCCAACGCCTGTGTACCATTGTAATGTAGTCTTGATTTGACTAGCAGAAGGCAAGGGAGCGTGCATTTTTTAAAACTCTTTTACCTGATTCTCTTTATCATTAGGTACAGGTGCCCCCATTTATAAACAAATTTACCCATGAAAATGTGACTGACGTTACGCATATTGAATTGCGGCAGACAAGTGGACCTGTCGTTATCATCACAACTCTGCAACTCGCACTTTACATTGGAAACAACGTCTGCGGACCTCCCTATGCTTTTTCTCGGATAACGCCCAGAGACATGCAATTAAAAAATTCTTATTCACTTCATGTACAGAAATTTACTTCGATAGCCTTATACATTATTGAACACCGTAGCGAAGCACGGGTACATTTACTAGTCTATTATATAAACTTGCAGTTACCCGCGGCTTCGCTCGCGTGGATTTCGTAATTTGAAAAAATTAATCGTTCCTCGGTACTGTACTAAGACATTATCTGAAAATCCCTGAAGTATAAAACCTCACCGAAAAACTGAGTTTCATTTACCAAAGAAAGTCATTTTGTAAACCACGTTTGTGTTATTGCCTTTTGAAGATAAGATGACCATGCGATAGAGAACTGTAAACTTACATGTCTTCTCTCAATTCGGAAAAAAATGTTCCTTTATTTTTAAAGGAGATTCCAAATACATATTTCCACGTCTGTAACATCTTCATTTTTTCAGATATAACTATCTCCATAAAAATAATTCAACCCTTTTATCAGTTTTTCCCTCACCCCCACCTCCACCACCTAAGTGGATTTTCCAATAAAATACAAGTTTCCTTATTTTTAAAGGAGATTCAAATACCAGCTATCACGTCTGTAACATCTTAAGATTTTGTTATATAGATATCCTCGCAAGAAAAAATTCAACACTTTTTTAACTTCTTTTCACTCCCATTAAGTGCCTTTTCCGATAAGAAAAAGAAATTACATGTTCCCATATTTTTAAAAGCTTTTCCAGATACAAGTGTCACGTTGTAATATGTTATGTTTTTGACATATAGAGTAGATTTAGCGGCACTTATTTTAAAACTTCATCCACGTTTTCAATTCGTTTTATCCCCCTTAAATGGATTTTCCGAAAACAAAAAATATATGTTTCTTCACTTTTAAAGGAGATTACAAATACCAGTTTTCACGTCTGTAACACCTTGAGTTTTGGATATATCATAAGTATCCTCAAAAAGATTTCTACATTTTTGGATATTCCGTCGCTAAGTGGATCAAAAGAGGGTAGAATTTTTAAAATAAGGCTATCAATATCTCAAAAACTTAAAAGTTTACAGACGGAAAAATTGGAATTCGGAATCTCCTTTAAAAATAAAGAAACACGTACTTTTTCGTTTTCGGAAAATCCTATTAAGAGGGGTGTAAAAGGGAGAAAATTGGTTTAACACATTTTATGATGAGACTTATCTCAAAAACTTTAGGTTACAGACGTGGAAATTGGTATTTGGAATCTCCTTGAAAAATAAAGAAACACGCATTTCGCGATGAGGGTGGGGGAATCAACTTGGGGCGAGTGCGGTGAAAAAGGAGTTTAATTCCTTTTTTTTGAGGATACATTTATCTCAAAACTGAAGATGTTACAGTCGTGATAATTGGCATTTGGAAGCTCCTTTACAAATAAAGAAACAGTTTTCTTTTTGGTTTTCGCAAAATTCACTTAAGGGGGGAGGATGAAACGAAGTACAAAATGTAATTCTTTATATGGAGAAACTCATATCTCAAAAACGTAAGGTTTCACATGTGAAGATTACAATTTGGAATCATATTAAAAAAGAAACACGCATTTTTGGAGGGGAAATCAACTTAACGGGCTGGGCTGAAAAAGGAGTTGAATTCTTTTGATGAGGATACTCATATCTGAATAACTGAAGATGTTAGAGACATGAACATTTGTATTTGCAGTACGTGTCCTTTTGTCTTCGGAAAATCAACTTAAGGGGGGTGAATGAATTGAAAACTTAGTTGAATTCTTTGTGTGACGATACTTATACTATATCTCAAAAACAAAATATGTTAAAGACGTGAGAATTGGTATCTTGAATCTCCTTTAAAAATGGTGTTTCTTTATTTTTAAAGGATATTCAAAATACCAATTCTCACGTCTTTTGGGAGGGGGGAATCAAAATAACGGATAGGAAGGGGGGTTTGAAAAAGGAGTTGAATTACCTTTATGGGGATACTTATATCTAGGTTACAGACGTGAAAATTAGTATTTGTAATCACCTTTAAAAATAAAGAAACGCACATTTTGTTCGGATAATCGAAGTAAGGTGTGTGGGGTTGAAAATAAGTAAGTAAGGAGTTGAAATATGTTTATGAGGATACATATATCTTAAAAACAGAAGCTGTTACAGACGTGAAAGTTGGTATTTTGAATTTCTTTTCAAAATAAGGAAACACCAACTTTTTGTTTTTGGAAAGTCCACTTAAGGCGGGAGAGAGGTGGAAAGAAGTGAAGAAGAATTTGAATTATTTTTATGAGTATGCATTTGTCGCAAAAACTGAAGATGTTACAGACGTACAGCTATGAAAACTGGTATTTGGAATCTCCTTTAAATATAAAGAAACACGTATTTTTTTCGGAAAATCCAGTTAAGGGGCTGAAATGAATTGGAAAAATACGTGAATTTTTAAGATGAGTACCTGTATATCTACATTATAGCCTATGTCAAAAACTTAAAATGTTAGAGACAAGAAACTTTGTATTTTGAAAGTCCCTTAAGAATACAGTAGCATGCACCTAGTTTCCGGAGAAGGCACTTAACGGGGGGTGATAATAAGTGGAAAATAGTTGAATTTTTTTTTATGATGACATATCTCATAAACTTAAGATGTTACAGACGTGTAAATTGGTATTTGGAATATCCTTTATAAATAAAGAGACTCGTATTTTTGTTTTGGAAGGACTGATCAAGGGGTTGAATATTTCTTATGGGGATACTTACGTATATCTCAAAAACGGAAGATGTTACAGATGTGGGAATAGGTATTTGGAATCTCCTTTAAATATAAAGGAACATGTATTTATTTTTTCGATTTGAGAGAATATTGTTTCTCACATGTACAGTTCTATGTCGCATGGTCGTTTTAGCCCGAAAAGGTAATACCACAAACATGGTTTACAAAGAATTTCTGGGGTAAATGAAACTTAATTTTTGGGTGACTTTTTATATTTTAGGAATTTTCAGGTAATGTCTTAGTACAATGCCGAGGAACGATTACTTTGATCGTTACGAAATCCACGCGATCGAAGCCGCGGGCAATTGCTAGTCTAAAATATATCACAAAAACCTAACATGCTACAGACATAAAAATTGTATTAGGAATCTCCGTAAAAAATGAAACGACAAATTTTTGTTTTCAGAAAATTCACTTAAGGGGTGAGGGCGCGGTGAAAAATGTCAAGAAGGCGTTGAATTCTTTATATGAGTATATATATATCTCAGTAACTGATATGCTACAATGTTAAAACTGGTACATGGAATCTCTTTTAAAAATTAATTAACACACTTTTTTTGGAAATCCACTTAAGTGGGTAAAATAATAAACAAAAGTGGGTGAATTTTTGAAATGCGTATCTTCTTCTTGTACCGCTTTTCCCACACCTGTTCGCGAACTGTGTCGCACATGTGGACTTGACCCTGTCTTACGGCTGGATGCCCTTCCTGATGCCAACCCCGTGTGTAGGGATGTAATTACTATTGCGTGTTCCTGTTGTGGTTGGTAATGTGCTGTGTTGAGTGAATATGACGAGGAGAGTGTTGGGAAAAACACAAATAGCCTGTCCCCGAGCCAGATGAATTAATCACACGCTTTTAAAATCCCCGACCCAGCCCGGAATCGAACCTGGAACCCTGTGGACCGAAGGCCTCAACGCTGACCACTCAGCCAGGAAGTGGGGTAGTTTCTAAAATGAGTATATCTCTTGAACTTAACAAGTTACAGACGTGAACATTGGTAGGCTGTTTGTAATCCTCTTTAAAAATAAGAAACACGTACTTTTTGTTTTCGGAAAATAAACTTAAGCTGGAGATCGAAAATAAGTGACGAAAGAGTTGAATTATTTTTATGAGGATACTTTTATCTCAAAAACTAAGATGTTACAGACGTGAAAATCGGTTTTTGGTATCTCCTTGAGAAATAAAGAAACTTTTCTTTTCGACTTAGAAGAGGACTGTTTCTCACATGTAGAGTTCCTTGTTGCATGTTCCAGATTTATCTCTGCCAGTAGCCTGGTCATATTAGTCCCAAAAAGCAATGCCACAAACGTGGTTTACAAAGAGGTTCTGGGGTAAATGAAATGCAAGTTTTCGGTGAGTTTTTATACTTTAGAGATTTTCAGATAATATCTTAGTGCAGTACCGAGGAACAATGAATTTGTATCAACTTACCAAATCCTCGCGAGCGTAGCCGTGGGAAACATCTAGTTGTAAGTAAATTTGAGGCTACTGGCTCAGTGCTCTATAAAAACATGCACACTGGTGTGAATCTTGAACACTCACGGAATAAATCACTTACAAAATTAGCACAGCAATTAGGGATTTCGGTTTGTTCTGCACGCAGAGCTACAAAGCTATTATACATCAAACCGTACAGGTTGACACGGGCCCATTGATTAAAACCTGCTGATCCAGCCACACGAGTGAGATATTGTGAGTGGTATCTTGCATCATTGAATGACAGTTTATTCGACCCACAGCCTGTGTTCTTTACGGATGAGGCCGGGTTTCATCTAAATGATCATGTGAACACTCATAACTCTCGATATTGGTGTGCAGAAAATCCTAATGGTGTTTATGAAGTCCGTCATTATGAAGGATGACACTTCCAGTATCATTTATAAGGTAAGATTTCATATAAAAGTATAAACACGCTTAAAGCAGCGGGGCCGCGGGCGACGTAAGCTGGGCTGAGGCAGCTGCTGTAGCGCAGAGAACAAACACCGTGCGCTCGGTCGGGGTTTATATGTAAGACCCTGTATGTGGTCTCTTCTTCTTCTTCTTCTTCTTCTTCTTCTTCTTCTTCTTTTTTCCCTACCACTTTTCCCACACCTGTGGGGTCACGAGTCCGAATTGCGTCGCACATGTGGATTTGGCCATAGTTTACGGCCGGATGCCCTACCTGACGCCAATCCTATATGGAGGGATGTAATCACTATTGGTGGTTGGTAGTGTTGTATGTTGTCTGAATATGATGAGGAGAGTGTTGGGACGGACACATACACCCAGTCCTCGAGCCAGAAGAGTAAATCAGAAGCGATTAAAATCCCCGATCCGGCCGGGAATCGAACCCGGACCCTCTGAACCAAAGGCCATCTAACTTTGGATACTATCAACTGATGCAAGGAATGAATACTGTTGTCGATTGAAATAAACTGTTCATCGATATAATCCATAGCAGTGCTATACTGTATATAAGTGTTTAAGGATTCTGGCAGAGCTAAAGGGTCTTAGGTAGTATGGACGACTGGAAAAGGGACCTGAGGGATACGTTGCACGTAGGGTTGAAGGCAAGCCAGTATCCTGACAACCAGCAATGCGATGGATAGCTTAGATTTACAGATATCATAAATTCTCAGGGATAAATTCCAAGATAAGAGATATTGAAGGCGAGTAAACAGAAAAGCTGACTTCAGTTGACTGTACATTTCTAGGGAAGAAGAGGAAGAAGTAGGAGAAGAAGAAGAAGATGAAGACTGACCAATCAATTTTTCGAGACTGTTCTCCTTTCTCTACCTCTCCTCTCACACCCTCATCGGGTCGTGGGTGCGACGTGTGCCGCTCCAGCGGACTTAATACAGTTCTACGGGCGGATAACCTCCCGACGCTATGTCACTACCGGTATGTGTAGAGATTTACCCAGCTGTTAGGTGCCCGTTGCGCTGATTGGATCTCAAGGTGCTCCAATCTAGAAAGTGTGTGTTGACGATCACGGGCCTTTTAGATGAGTCTAGCGTTGTTTGCCGTTATTTTTGCCAGACACCTAAATTTTATTTTTTCTATCTGACCTCGCTTAGTGTATATTTGTTTTCTTCCGCCCCCTAAGGTATTAGGTGTGTAAGACTTGCGGAGTCTTGCATTTTTGTGCCCTTCATGGCTATTTCCAATCTTGGGAGGATCGGATCTCTTTCTTTCCCACTTCTGATCAGCGTAAAGAGGTAATAGTGGTCCAGTTGTACTTGTGAGGAGAGTATAAGTGACGAGACTGGACAGAATATATACGAATTAGGTATGAATCCATAACAGAATGATGTCTATACCAAAGGGATGGGCGGGGGTGTTAAGGGGTTAGGAGGTGCCGAGGATTTCCCAGAAATGACTAATGAAGCATGTTAAGGTGTTGTTTCTCATTATTCCACAAGAGTTTTAATGTATGGAATAAAACCTCCTAATATTGACTCCAGAGCACAACCGTTTCACTCTGCTGAACGCACGCTGTATTTTTGGCTGATAGTTGGTGATAAGATAATAATGTTGTTTATTTGCTCGAACGTTGACTTTTGAATTCCACGAAGAGCTGGTAGTTCACTGAAGTCGCCACGGAGCAGCACTGCACGGATCACTTCCGCATCGATCACTCGTACAGCACCAAAGCCTCACGAAAGTTTAAGTGGTCGTGACATTATATTCTGCACAGGGTTGCAGAGAACACAATTCCTTACGCTTTAATATGGCGTTAATGTGTATGAACCTCGTATAGATAAACATATCAAACGACTGAAATATACATTCCGAAGGCCAAAGGTAGGTTTGATGTTGCAGATCTAAATGTTTCATTTTTTTAGTAACAGCAAAGCAATGTTGCCCTACTGATGTTATTCACCTACAAAGGAGATTTACATATTAAAATGTGAGTCGGTCAGTTAATCAATCAGAAAATAAATAAATAAATAAATAAATAAATAAATAAATAAATAAATAAATAAATAAAAAAATAAAAAAATAAATAAATAAATAAATAAACAATCTATGACGTGGAATGAGATATGTCGATAATTTTTTTTTAATTTCACCTAAACAATAATGTCCAATATTGGGTTCAGGTTATGTTTTGGCTGTTAATGATCCTCCTGTAGGCCCTATTAGTTTCGTATTCTCCACCTGAGGATTAAATGCCAAATAGGGCAGGCCATTCCATTTGGACAGCGCAAATACTTAATCCGTGGCAACCCACAGCTCTCAGAGGTGAGAATGAGACCTTAAGGACAGAGGTAGCGAGTGAGTGGGAAAGAGAAGAAGAGGAATGATGTGTATGGACAGCGCATTTCAAGAAACACTGAAATTATCCACCCATCTGTACGGCGGAGAACCCTATAGCCAGTCATTTCAATCTGACTGAGAGATGGTCTAATGAATGGAGACAATTTGCTTCAGCAGAATCCTTAGATATGCCATGCATTACATAGAAGGTACCTGGCTTTGAACAACCTCAGAAAGTATGGTCCAAGTTAAACCATATCCGGACTAACCATGGTGTTTGTGTGTAGATCTGCTGTATAAATGGAGGAAAAAGTCATCATCCTGCTGCGACTGTGGTGCTGAGAGGCAAACTGTGAAGCTCATCACACAAGAATGCCCACTGAGACGTTTCAATGGAGAAACGAGTGAATTTTTCCTGGCGAAGCCACAGGCGATTACCTATGTAAATAATGTAGATATAAACCTGTAATTTATTGCACTGTTCAAGTATATGCCATACGATAAATAATAAATAAATAAATAAATAAATACATCTACGTTTTAACACAGGCCACAGTAACATGTTTTCTTCCACCAAAGTCCCAATCCCAACTTGGCAGTTCCGATCCTGGCTCAGTCCGACGATATTTGAAGGTGATCAAATACGTCAGCCTCGTGTCGGTAGATTTACTGGTACGTAAAAGAACTCCGGTGGGATAAATTCTGGCATCTCGGCGTCTCCAAAAACCGTTTATGGGTATGATAACATGGAAGCTACCGAAGTATGAAGTTATGGTATTCGGTGCCCAACTAGTGCATTTGAGTGTTAGGCATAGAGCTGCATTAGCACTTTATGGGCCAGTGACGGAAACAATGGCAAACGACCTTACTGCTCATTCTACCTAGCGCGCCTCATTTTGGTGCGGCCAACGGTTTTTACGTTTTCCCTATAACCACATAACAACTGACGGTGCTATTTGAGGATCCAACTAGCCTTCGGACTGACTATCCAACAACGGGAAAGAATTTAAGAATTACAAAAATCGACCTTTAAAAAGCAATGCAACAGAAAACGCCACTTGAGCAAGAAGGCTGGACTAAGCAAGACAATACGAAAGTATAAACATCTCTGTCATCATAACTGGTACGGTGAAATTGTATAAGACATACACGATCAGAAATTGTATTATCTACATTTGTTATGTAATATGTGTCGATAGGACCACTAATAGTATTGATAATTAAGAGTTACATTTTAAGCCTTATTCTAAACTACAATTTCATCCAGCCTGAATATATGTACAGCCTGCACTGTATTGCCATATTCCCCGACTTTATATACCTATTTTTATTAAAATATCTTCAACCGTTGATATGGAATAAGCAACAACAATCTAAATCCATGAATGCTTCTGTTATCACAACCGGTACGGTAAAAGCGTATGAAATATAAGTGAGGATAAAATGTATTATCTATAACATTTCTACCACAGCGCTGCTGGGGTAAGCGCTGGAATAAAAAACTTTGTATTTACATTTTATTATTCCTTAGAACGCTTTTTACTAAGTGCAAAAAACTGTGAACATCTAAGCCAAGCGAAGTACAGTGTATGTTTGTGTCAACCTTGACTATACTATCACGAAGCGTCACTGGGTGAAACTATAAGTACATAGTTTAAAATCTGCTATATATTAGGTTATGATGGTGTTGTCACTGCCGTAAATATCAGTTTGGAGATGTGTGCGAGTGTGTGATTGAAAATATTCTTAAAAGACCACTCAGGTAGACCTTTCAACGAAAAATGCAGCCTTATAAAATGGTAATGATGACTTTAGAGAGTGTAGCGGGGCTACGATTGCTTACAAGCCCTATTTAAAATATATTTTTACAGCTGGGGCAACGAAGGTGTTCACCGCTCGCCAGTACAGACAGACAGACAGACAGACAGACAGACAGACAGACAGACAGACAGACAGACAGACAGACAGACAGACAGACAGACAGACAGACAGACAGACAGACAGACAGACAGAAATGGCGGAAAATTAAGAAATACAAACTACACAAATACAGAAATATCATTCTTTTTCTAAAAAAACGTACAGACAAATATTGTAATAATAAGTGAATCACCGAGCTCGATAGCTGCAGTCGCTTAAGTGCGGTCAGTATCCAGTATTGGGAGATAGTAGGTTCGAACCCCACTGTCGGCAACCCTGAAAATGGTTTTCCGTGGTTTCCCATTTTCACACCAGGCAAATGCTGGGGCTGTACCTTAATTAAGGCCACGGCCGCTTCCTTCCCTTTTCCTTGTCCATCCATTCCAATCTTCCCATCCCCACTCAAGGACCCTGTTCAGCATAGCAGGTGAGGCTGCCTGGGCGAGGTATTGGTCATTCTCCCCAGTTGTATCCCCCGACACAATGTCTCACGCTACAGGACACTTCCCTTGAGGCGGTAGAGGTGGGATCCATCGCTGAGTCCGAGGGAAAATCCAACCCTGGAGGGTAAGCAGATTAATAATAAGAAGAAGAAGAAGGAGAAGAAGAAGAATAAGAAATGTGCAAACAACACCGGAGCCTGTGAGATCGCCAAAGTTACACAACATTGGGCGTGGTCAAGATTTAGATGGGTTGCCACGCACTGTTGGCGGCGGAGCGGAGGGGGGGGGGGGGATGGAGGAGTGGAAAGCAACTGGCCACCCTACCGTACGTAAACTCCGGCTCAGGCTTACCTCTGCGGTGGTTCGGAGCTGCCTGCGGGCAGAATACACGCTTGACTTACCTTAATTTATAATACTTATTACAGTAACATTTATAAGACAGGATACAGTACATACAGTAGAGAAACAAGAAACATAACACCTCTTGAAAACATCCGCTAGTCTCTTCTGTTCGTTACTGTTAAACTTTCCTCTCTTCACGTTGAAACGCCTCATCAATGCCACTCAGCCGAGATTTGTAAATGGAGCTTGTCATCCGCGACTTCGGGGTTGCTTTTGTAATTCACACCCGAGAAACAGCGAGTTTTCACCGATTTTCCGATCAATAAAAAATTATGTCCCGGTATCAATGTAACTCTTTCTTTACTTTTTAACGGTTGCTCACAAACCACAATGTCCGACTCGTTGGCTGAATGGACAGCGTACTGACCGTCGGTTTAGAGGGTCCCGGGTTCGATTCCCGGCCGGGTCTGGGATTTTAACCTTAATTGGTTAATTACAATGGCTCGGGGGCTGGGTGTGTGTGGCGTATTCAACATTAGATATCATCCTAGGTAGGGCCCTCATCTTCACAGACATGCAGGTTGCCTAATAGGCAGTCTACTAGAAAAAGACCTACTGTACACCAGGCCTCTCCGGAGGCCATACGCCATTATTATTATTATTACAAACCACAAATGCCGTATTGCACAAAATTTCAAGGGAGGAAATGTTTGCCTCGAGAAACCGAGAAATTCGGGTAACCAACTTTCGAGCAATACAGAAATTAATACACACGAAGAATAGGAAAAACGGCCGGGAAATTTAAGTTACTTCGAGATACTGAAAATTCGAGTATTAGCCTACTGTATGTACCTTTAAAAGTGGTGAGGAATGATGAGGACCCATTAAGCCTATATTATAACAGGGAAATAAGGAGATTAAGAAGGAGCAGCAGATTAGACAGGAATAGAGTTAGCGACGTTTGCGGGAGTAAGGGGTGATTGAAGGAACTCACTAGGAAAATCAGTCCAGCAAAACTTCAACGAAGGGTAGCGAACATAGTTAGCAGCAATATGAATTTTAGGGAGCAACACAGGTTTCCGGAAGGACGTTCCAGGGATCATTAATGAACAAGGGGAGTGAATGTGTGAGGACTTACAGAAGGCAGGCAGAAGTATTTAGTCAGCAATTTGTAAGTGTAGTTGGATATAATATTCAGATAGAGGAGGCGACTAATATCGGTGAATTGCCGACATTTCCTGTGATAATAAAGACGTTTACAAAAAGGTACAAAGTTGAACGCTAGGAAACCAGCTGGGACTGTTAAGATGTCTGGGCATACAGTATATTAAAGGCAATGGGTTGGGATATAGTGCCATGTTTGAAATGTCAGGCGGGTTGAGTGGCTCAGACGACTGGCAACTTGGCAGGTCCTATCCTGGCCCAGTTCGATGCTATTTGAAGGTGCTCAAATACGTCAGCCTCGTGTCAGTAGATTTACTGACACGTAAAATAACTCATGTGGGAGATAATTCCGGCATTTTGGTGTCTCCAAGAACCGTTAAATATTGTTAATGAGACGTAAAAGCAATAACATTATTATTTATTTGATTACAGTTTGCAAGAAGGAACTATAGAAAATGAGTTGAAGGGCTTGAAAACATAGTGGTGTAACTCATGTTACTTATGTTCTTCAAAAAATAATGTTTTGCGTTTGACTTTATTGAAAAATCTGTGTGCTTTAAACAATTATTTCCAGTATTCATGGGGATGATAAAAGATTAAAGCTTGACAATAAAGGATTATTATAAAGAATAATCACAAAAAAATATTTTGGATGGGCATTTAAAAATTATCAGCTGTCTTACACCATTTTATGTTACTATGTTTATACAAAAGAGTAACTTTCTTATAAACCATTTTATGTTTATTGTGGTAAAATATAGTACAGTATGGGTGCATACAATTTATAATTCTAAAATCATGGTACAGTTAATCATCATCATCATCATCATCATCATCATCATCATCATCATCATCATCATCAAGTCTATCCTCCTCGTCCTCAGAAGATAGTGGCTCTATGTCTTCAACATCCTGCGAACCTTTGATGCCTCTAAAGAATGGGTGATATAAGGGCGGAATGTATTTGAGGAGGTATAACATATCTCTTTTCTCATCCCACACATACATATATCTTAAGTTTTTAGCCATGTCATGTATTCCTAAATTGTAGCAATACATATTCCCTCTGTAATATGCTTCAGAAACACTTATTTTGGAAAACGGGAGAGCTTTTTGTAAATTTATATTTATAGTATATAGATTGGGACATTCCTTAGCATTCTCTCCATCAGTTGCTAAACTCTCGCGGGCTTTGTCGGCTTTTCGCAAATGCAGATTGTGACCTCTCTCCATTTTAAGCTCTTTTTTCCAGGTTTTCTCTTACATCAACTGCCTGTTTGTATTTGCCACAGGATTTTTAGGTATCTTTTATGGACGGACGAAAGTGTAGATTGAATTCATTGTTAAAAACATGTCTATAATGATACCCTTTCTCGGGTTCTATTTTATTTTATTTACACCAATCTTCATAAAGATTATACATTTTTGTTATGTTAAGCTCAGGACTTAAGTATTTCCTATTTGGATTAACCTACCTTGAGTAATGACTTTCAAAGGAAGGGAACATGTTGATATTGTCTTTCACTGCCTGTTTTTCTGTGCTGCTACATATTTGCCTCTTATATCTTCCGCAGGGCCAGGCCACTTCTTACTTTCTGAATAGCTCTTGCAACTCTTCCATCACTTACAAGAAAAGTGCTAACGAAAAAATGTTTGAATACTCGAACTGTGCCACTGCTTTTATGTGATACATGTTTGTGCTATGCCTGTTCCCTTTGCTTCCATCCACAGGACGTCTTTGCTTGATAGCAGCCTGATGTATAAGTCCACATAAATATGCATTTCGCTATCCAAAATCTCCAATTTTTCTAAAACTTACAAACTGTCCACGTCTTTCATCTTCAGTAACTAACGACAATTTTTTTTGAGCATCCACAGTCAATATTTCTGAAAACCTTTCCTTTTACTATATTTCCTTTGGCATTAATATAAGTTTTTCCTAAATTACGTAACCTATTCGCTATAGCTCTTCTTGATTCATGTTTCTGGGTTTTGTAGTCTTAACATGTTTTGGATCACAACCCTGAAACTATTTATTCTTCTCTGCCTCCTTCCTTTGGTTCCTCTGGATTTAATGTCCTCAGTCGTTTTAGACTGTTGCCTTTTGAACAGCTTGCATCTGAAAAATGCATACACTGTTAGAAATTTACCAAGGCAAACATAAATAATCCTACATCCCTGTACATAATCACACATAGGTCTAATTACACCCACAATATTAAGAATTTTTCTTAATATAGGATACATCATATTCTTCAAATATTTAATATTTCTATGAACTTACTATTATTAGTATGAACTTTAAAAAGATTGGTATTTGCAAAAAGGTTATTTGAGGCCGTTTTTGCCTCAATGCTTTAATTTTAATGGAAATATATGAACATAATCAGTGTAAATACATAATATCTAATTTTAAATCACTAAATAATGAGGAATTGCCGTAAATACAGTTGGTTTTGTCACCTAACCTAAAACACTTCGATCGCTAAACAATCTTTTACAATGCCCGAAAAGACAATTATTATTTAAAATTAACTAAATTGACTTACCTGATACATCGTCACTATGTTCAGAAGGAATTTAGTCCTTGTCTTTATTACTGCTGTCACTATCGAGTATGAAATTCATCAATAATTCCTTGTTTGCCATTCCACTCTGTACTATAACCTCATATCACCATTAAAACAAACAGCTGTTTAGTGACATACTGGTGTAAATCAGACTTACTTCACTATGATTCTAAATGGTTTGAGATATTCTTTAACCCAGTAAGTGGTACCATCTCTCGGAATAAATTGCAGTTATGAGTTACTTCATTTTGAAACTAAATAAATATACCATTTTCCTAATTTCTTACATACTTAACTCAAAATAGCCATTTTACTTACACCACTATGATTCTAAGCACCCCAATTGAGAATTGCAATAGTAGCCCCAGTGTGCAAAGGGAAGGGTGATAAAGCGGATAATTACGGGCCAGTCAGTTTGACATATGTTGTTGTTTTTAAGTTCTGGGAAAGCATTCTTTCCGATTATACTAAACATGTTTGCAAAATTACTGACTGGTTCGATTGGAGGCAGATCAGGTTTAGGAAAGACAGGACTCCAGCAGGATATAGCAGACATGTGAGATTCAGGATGTCATATGGACTGTATCGCTCTTGACCTTTCCAAGGCTTTAGATAAGATAGATCAAGGGAGATTACTGACAAAAGTGAAGGCTATTAGACTAGACAAAATCGTGATTGAATGGGTGGCTAAATTTCTAGAAAATAGAACACAGATAGTTAGAGAAGGTGAAGTGTTATATGATCCTGGACTAATTAAATAGGGGGCACACAATAAATTTTCTTAAATATATAAATAATATGAGAAGAGAACTGGAATCACCGATAAGGCTATTTGCGGAAGCTATTGTACTGTATCGAGTAGTAGATAGGTTACGAGATTGTGAGCGACTACGAGCAGACCTAAATCATTCAATCGATAGTAGCGACGAGCAGTGTGTACAAAGTACAAAGTGTGAGTTTCACCATGAGGAAAAGTCCTCTCAGTTTTAATTATTGTGTTGATGGTGTGATAGTAGGCATTACTTCATGGAAACCACTGCAAGGACCTTGGTTTATTGGATCACATTAAAGAGGCTCTAAGGAAAGTTTGCAGATCACTTCACATGATTATGAGGGTATTTAGGGGCTGTATTATGTATGTAAAGAAGAAGGTGTATAAGTCCCCAGTGCCGGGCTGAGTGGCTCAGACGGTTAAGGCGCTGGCCTTTTGACCCCAACGTGGCAGGTTCGACCCTGGCTCAGTCCGGTGGTATTTCAAGGTGCTCAAATACGTCAGCCTCATGTCGGTATATTTACTGGCACGTAAAAGAACTCCCGCGGGACTAAATTCCGGCACCTCGGCGTCTCCGAAGACCGAAAACGTAGTTAGTGGGACGTAAAGTAAGTAACATTATTATTATTATTATTATTATTATTATTATTATTATTATTATTATTATTATTATTATCATTATTAACTTCCCGGTAAGTTTCCAATTCCAGTGTATGGGACCCACGCTAAGACTACTTGATACGAGAACTGGAAAAGATCCAAAGGAAAGCACCACGATTTTTCTGGGTGATTTACGACAAAAGAGTGGTGTTACGAAAAGTGTTGCGCACTTTGGGCTGGGAAGGCTTGGGACTAAGGAGACGAGTTGCTCGACTAAGTGGTATGATCCGAACTGCCACAGGAGAGAATGCGTAGAATGAGAGTACGAGTAGTAAACGAGCTAAGCTTGAGTGGAGCTTTGAAGGTAAGAAAGATCAAGATATCAAGATAAATTTGAAATTGAAGAGGACAAATTAGGGCAAATATTAATGTATAGAACAAGGAGAAAGGGATTAGAATAATTTATCAAGGGAAATGTTCGATAAATTCCTAGGTTACGGTATTTGAAAAAAATTAACGAAAGGCTAGGTAAAAATTGATATGGAATCTGTCACCTCGGTGACAGCTTTAAATGCAAAACGTTGATTGATTGATTGATTGATTGATTGATTGATTGATTGATTGATTGATTGATTGATTGATTGATTGATTGATTGATTGATTTCGGTGAAGCAGGGATGTGAAAAAAAGACGGTGGAGTTAATTAATATAGCTCTACAACTCCAGCATTTGGCATTTCAGGCAATGATATTCAGTGTTGTTGACGGTGAGACTCGAACCCACCATCTCCTGAGTGCAAGCCTACAACTGAGTAACCGAACCTAGTGGCTTACTCGCTTGGTTCAAGGATTCCAAACCTTGCCTGAACGAAGTAACATTGTCCACGTTACCTCCTAATGGTTGGTTTGAAAGAGCGTGAAAATGAAAACCTACAACCTGTTTTCCAGTCTTTGACCGGGTCAGGGATGTGATGAACATATCATGTGTAGGCTATTAGTACGATAGAGTCGCCACTCCCAAAGTGATTTATTAATGACTGATAGATGCTATGAAATGAGAATGGAGAGTGTTGCTGGAATGGAAGATGACAGGGAACCCCGGAGTACTCGGAGAAAAACCTGTCCCGCCTCCGCTTGGTCCAGCACAAATCTCACATTGAGAGACCGGCATTTGAACCACGGTATCCAGCGGTGAGAGGCCGACGCGCTACCGCCTGGGCCACGGAGGTTGAAAGAGCGTGTATACGGTAAAAATGTCTGACAATACGGCTGTGGAATTCATCGCACTGAACATGGAGGCCATCTGGTAGGTCAGCAGTAGTTTGGCGTAGTGGGGTGTAAGATCACAGGCAACTACTTTTGATGTTAGGTATTGCTTCATGAAGGGGGGGGGGGCGGGGGCGGAATGCGTCGTAAGTAAGTAAACTCGTCTCCTCATCCCGAGGTGGTGCAGCTATTTTCAGGCACACCCCCATTGGAGGTGAGCTGCATGTACCATTTCAACCACATACCAGCCCTGCTACCATTCTTAAATTTATGGCAGTACCGGGAATCAAACCCGGGCCCCCGAGGACGGCAGCTAATAACACTAGCCGTTACGGAATGCGTCGTAACAACACTACTCTATACCTGAATCCAGATGTAATGTGAGCAGAAAGAGCATTTATTGTGTACTGAGGTTCATCATTCGTGAGCGCTGTTATTTGAGATTCATGGACACAGTCGGCAATTTCTGGAATCTCTTTTTATTGGTCTTATCGTCTGCAAAATACTTTCCTACGAAACAATTTTCCGGTATCATTGGCACGTACGTGGAGATTTCGTAATACGAGCGTCGCCAGCACCATCTCTGGTAGGATACTGCAAGTATCGGGAGCTATTACACAGGGAGAGTTCAACAGCTAGCGTCACAAGGAGTTGTGCGGCAACAAGTGGAACTACCTCTTCTCGCTCCAGTTAACTTCAAACAGCTTTTCATTGATATGCATGTGATGTAGACAATTTTGCACAGACATGAGCTAACATACTAAACTTTAGTTATTGCCTTGTTTTCACCCCTGCTATTTTAAATTTTACATGAAGTGGAAAATCAATGGTGGGAATTTCGTAGGATGACTTATTATAAGGACAACAAAACTCAGGTACTTTAGCATAGCAGTTAATGTTGATGGAAAAACGAAGGAAACGAAAACCACGCGGAATATACATCGATCATATTTTCTCCCCATGAGAGTTGTTTCCAGGTTTGCCAGATTTTCCGATATTGGCCAGATTATCTGATATTCAGAAGATATGTGGTCCAGTTCCTCGTAACCCTACTAATGGCAAATACTGTACTTTCCGAGATTTTCCTCTTTATGATAACAAACTTCATAATAATTGTGCCATCATATTTGAAGCTACTTCCTGGGCTAGGTATCACTAATCATTCACATGCTAGCTAATCGATTGTTGAACATGGACCTCATGATAAAGCGGAAAACTGAAAGGTATTGTTTCAAACACAGCCCGATCTATTTTTTTGACAAAATATTAGCAAACATTACTGTTTCTTATGAAAACATGTGGCATCCTTAATTGTTTCTTACCTAGGAAAATAGTTTTCTCACTCTCTCTGTTTCATCTAAAGTCTACTATTTTTCAGTGAACATTGAGAAATGTAAGGTAACGTTCATCCATATAATTTATATGAAATAATTGGAGAAACTATTCGTTCATGGGAATAATTTACTAAAGAAAACCATTTAAAAATTACTACGTAAACAATTGATAGAGAATCTGCCATCTGGGTGATAGCCCTAAATATCGATTAATGGTAGCTGATTGATTTAAGTTCATGTAGCATTTATTTGTCACGACCTATGAGTCGATAATTATGACAAAGAAAGAGTTCTATAACAGACCAACCAGACAAGTGCTGAGATTATTTGGTATCCTACATGTCTGTACTGCAAGTGATCCGCAGAATACGCTTAAAACGTACGGTTTAATATTAAACTAATTATTACATAATTGACTGCGCGATCCTTTCCATCTGGTTTGGACTTATTCTAAGTAAATTTATTTTATATGGCATGGCAGCAGGTAAATTTTTCACGTATTATAAAACATTGGTAAATATCGTAAGAGATCCTTTGCTGTAAAACAATAATGATGATTAATATAAATTCCGATCATTGCTTTTCATTATGACGTAATGTTAAGTCTAGAACCATACAGATACCACAACTACTGCTACTGAGCCTAACAGGCTTGATCCCGACTCATTCCGGTGGTATTTGAAAGTGCTCAAATAGGTCAGCCTCTTGTCAATAGATTTACTGGTAAGTTAAAGAACTCCTGCTGGATAAAACATGCACTCGGCGTTTCCGAAAACCGTAAAATCATAAACATTATTACTAATAGTGTTTTACAGCAAAAATTTCTGGTGAGGTTTAAAAGGTAGAGGTATATCTAAAACCACGAAATCATAAAGCATAATTGTATAGAAAGGAGGAAATATGCCTAGGAAGTAATAATCACTTTTAGGAATTCCACTTCGGTATTTTACCAATATATGAAAGAATTATCTGTAAAATATGTCCCTGAATGACAAGTATATCCATGCCTATACGTATATAAATATGACATTTGGAAAGTAATCCATCCTCAACAAGGCTTCTTCTATGTCACTGTGAATCATTACAATTAGCTTCCAGCTGCTTGACCGTCGGACCACAGGAACATTTAGGAACATTTAGTGCATTCTACACTTCCTTATAATTCATAAATAATCCAAAAAGATCTTCCTGAACTTAAAAGCATGCATTCGGAGTTCCTTTGTTTATCCCCAAAACACTGGTCTACCATTAATACGTCATGAGGTTCTCTCAATATCCTTGTGCTACACTAATTTTCAGCTCCCAATTAAGAACTGATCTCCGAAATTATATCACGTAAGTCCAGTACGTCTTCCTAATAACTCATTTCCTAATATTTTTTTTGGAAATACTTTACGTCGCACCGACACAGATAGGTCTTGTGGCAACAATGGGGCACGAAAAGATTACGAGTGGGAAGGAAGCAGCTATGCCCTTTAATTAAGGTAAGATGAAAATGGGAAACCAAAGAAAACCATTTTCAAAGCTGCTGACAGTGGGGTTCGAACCTGCTATCTCCAGAATACTGGGTTCCGGCCGCACTTAGGCCTAAGCGACTGCAGCTATCGACCTCGGTAATTCCCTAAGTTATTCGTATTATTTGCATCCAGGTTATCCTACGTACATATCACCATACTCTGAGCTTGATATTAAATAAGTGTATAATATTTTACTTCAGTTCCAATGAATATTCTACATGTTTTGCCTCTGTCTTACGATACTTTTACTTACTTTGAAACACCACCCTGACTGTTACTCGCTTACGAAAGGCCACAATAAGCAAGCGCATCCAATCAACTGATCAGGCATCTCTTTATTAAAGTCAAGAACCAAGAAGCTCAAAAACATAACTGAATCAGGATATTTTTCCAGACTTAAACTCTATTTCATAAACTGCATACAAACCTGTTTCTTAAGAAGACCCTGATTCTTCCCATCTTAAACTGCCTAACAGTATTCAACAATAAGGGGTTTTCATCTCTGTCTTGACTGTCTGTAGCAACTGCTAGGACAAAATGATACTCTTTGAGTAGGGATCATGAGATATTCCGGCACATTAGGAAATCAATAAAGTCGATGAGTAAAATGTTATGATTTGTCCCAGGACTTACGTTTATCTTGACTCCAAAATAAATAGATTACCAGAAATATCAAAGAGATTACACTGAAATAAGATGACATTATTACTGATTTGGGATAGAGTCCGAAATATTTTCGTAGTACACGTAAAGGATTCTTGATATAATATGTGCTATATTTAACGCCATTATTCCGATCTAATACCTGTGATTTATATTTAATTATTTGTTACGAACCTGATGGCTACTAATTATTACGTAAATATGTAGAGAAATAGTCACAGTCAATATGAAATGAAATGGCGTACGGCTTTTAGTGTCGTGAGTGTCCGAGGGCATGTTCGGCTCGCCAGGTGCAACTCTTTTGATTTGACGCCCGTAATGAGGATGAAATGGTGATGATGAAGAAACAGCAAAATTAACCAATGATGGTTAAAATTCCCGACCCTGCCAGAAAAGAATACGGGACCCCTTTTGTCAAAGACCAGCACGCTAACCATTTAGCCATGGAGTCGGACGGCAGAGTCAATAAATTATAGAGGATAAAGAACTAATTATGTCAATTATAATACATGTTTTCAGCAAATATCAGACTCTAATTAAAAATTAATTCGCACTAATGAATTCATTACGGTATCGGGTTCACTCATTATACTCGTAATTCCGAAGTGGACTAGAATCATACCATTAATCATACAATCACAGCTGAAGCCACACGTAATTCAATTAAATACTTGGTGACAAATAAATAAATTACAGATTTAAGCTTACCACTGAACAGTCGATTTATATTTTGACCTTTGAACTCTGTTTATCTTCTCTCTATCCATCTGAATGAACTGGATAAGTCAATGCCGTCGAAATATCAGACTTCGATTACGAGTAAAACATGAAATGAAGTATTTGTATCTTTTGACGTGACAATATTTATATTATCATGCTGTGTAGGTTATATTCATATCTTCGTGTAACGAAATCATGTACTCGCATCCGGGGTTATAGCTCCGGAATTAAAGATCCGATCCGAATGCCTGAGGTACCAATGGTTTATAAATGCAGCACATGAGAGAAAATATGACACTCAGTAAATGTCTGTTAAGAAACTGGCTGTGGCGGGAGGGGGGGGGGCTGTGGCTATTTTGAGCTCTAAGATTTGTTTCCTGTTTAATAATTTCGAAAGGAAGAGACGCACGAAGGTGGATATGTTGTAAAATGATAGATAATGAGGTTCCTAACATTCGTTGAACAAAATGATCAGAATCCCAGAAGAATAACAAACCAAGGATGAGACCTATTTCATTTGAAATTTATTTTAAAAATAGCAGATTTGACCATCGTATTATCAACTCCGACCAATTATAAGGCATACCATGAGACATTTCTCTTTTAAGACCGAGTTGATGATACCACAACAGTTAACCGCCGACCCTTTGGGACGTAGTTATGCGGGGGTTAAATATGTAAGGTTTTATTAATTTGCTTCATATCGACTTCTGAATAATAATTCCAAACAATAATGTGTATCATCGAATTAGAGAGAATATTATCCCCGAGATGACGGCATTATTGCTGTAGACTTAGGTCAGCTAGGCCAGATGTTATATTCTGTAAGAAATATCCAATATTACCAATTGTTCTGTAACATTACCTTGTTTGTAACAGAAATTTGAATAAACTTCAACTGTATTATCGTAAAACTTCTGAGATTTAAACTTCAGAAATGATAATAGCACGGGATCACATGACTTACATAACAGCACACGCCCACTGATACGGAATGATACTCGGTAATACGATTCACGCATAATGGGGCAATGGCCGTCCTTATACAGTACTTAGATGCCAGCCAGGTAAGTTAGCTCCCAATAAATTACATCAGTGACATAACGGCAGCAAAGATAAAATCAGTTAATCGGTATTATTTATTTAATTATACTTGTTTAAACTTATTTTAAAGAAAGCGACAGTTCTTATTTATATTAATAGCTGATGTACCCGTGCTTCGCTACGGAATCGTACATTGTATACAGAATTCTACGTTAGGTAGTATACATGTTGTAAGATTGTATTAAACTCTTAACGTTACGCCAGAAACGAGACGGGGAATTCACCATACGTCTTTTCTCATGTGAAGACAGGGTTAGGGAATTTTTATTTTAATGGTGGACCCTCTTGCCCACTATCAGTCATAATCAAGTTGGGGAGTTTTCATTATAATGACAGACACTCACTTTCCACCTGCCTTTTTAGATCCTCAGAAAGACTGACTAAATGGTTTTCCCAGCTGAAATCAACACAGGACATTACAATGACGTCAGTAGGAATGTCGCGATTAAAAGCAATGCTATCATTTGAAATACTCGATCAAATTAAAAACCACACAATTTCTCGCCGATCTAACATTCCAAAGTTCCAGTGCTGGAAAGACCAGGCCGCAGACAGCCATGAACTACTACTACTACTACTACTATTACGTATTTCATTCCTCCCTGCCTTCATTTCATTAAGTGTGCACACTGTTCATTCCAATCAGTGCCTCAGAGTAGGGATCGAACAGGTGGAATACTATGACGAAGCAGTGTGTTACGTACTAGCATTATCAGAAAATGAATGACCAGAGGAATGTCATGCTAGAGAAGAAAGTTATCTAATTTCCCTGCTATTTCCCGCCAATATTTAGACAGGCTGTTATACTCGGCATGTAGCAGTAATCCCATCTATCGGAGATGAGTGGCAGAAAAGGAGACAAAGAACATCACAAGAAACAATGGTCAATGTCAGGTCAATGTAATGTTACTGTTGATCAATCGTACGAGCTTTCCTTCCGACTCTGAAATACCACTCTTCATAGTCGGTACGGTAAAACTGAATGAAAGATAAATGATAGGATATTGCATTCTCTATTTTTGTTTTGTTTTGCAGTACTTTTCGATGGGGCCAATAACATAGGTATTTAAAAATTAAAATTTAGGCGCCTTCCCCTAAACTACCAGTTAATCAAGGGTGAATAAAATGATTTGTATCGTGGACTGTAGTTTCTTATTTTCCTATTCTACTTACCGATTTTCATTAAATTCTGTTTACCCATTTTTCTCGTGGCTCGACGTTGATATGGAGTTAGCAACAAAAGTGCAAATTCATTAATATCTCTGTTAAACAGCCGTTGCGGTAAAAATGTATAAGATATAAATTATCGTAAATTTAATTCCATATAACGTTAGTTATGTAGTACTTATCCATAGGACCATTAATAACATAAATATTTGAGAATTAAATGTTAGGCCATCCCCTAAACTACCATTTCATTCAGCGTAAATAAAATGTTTTATAGCCTAGATTGTAGTGGCTCATTCCCTGAATTTATATATGCCGATTTTCTCGTTTTCTCGTGATAAGCGAACATGCATACAGATAGACATGAAACGACGTATGGATTTTAGTGCCGGGAGTGTCTGAGGACAAGTTCGGCTCGCCAGGTGCAGATCTTTTGATTTGACGCCCGAAGGCGACCTGCGCATCGTGATTAGGATGAAATGATGATGAAAACGACACATACGCCCAGCTCCCGTGCCAGCGAAATTAACCAATGATGGTTAAAATTACCGATCGTGCCGGGAATTGAACCGGGGGCCCCTCCTGACCAAAGGTGGACACGCTAACCATTTAGCAATGGAGCCGGACACAGATAGACAGACAGGCAGAAGTTACGGAAAACTAAAAAGTGAATTTCCTTGTTACTGTGAACACGTCCGATACAGAAATACCATTATTTTTAAATTCTGGGCAATGAACAGACAATACTCTTATTTTATATATATGTAGAAGATAGATAGACTTGGTTCACTGTAGACCTTCGATTTGCAAGTATTATCTGCCCGCTATTCGCCTTACAAAAGTTTTCATTCCGAGCAAGTGGCCGTGCGGTTAGAGTCGCCCAACTGCGAGCTTGCATCCGGGAGATAGTGGATTCGAACCCCACTGTCGGCAATCCTGAAGATGTTTTTCCGTAGTTTCCCGTTTTACACCAGGTAAATGCTGGGGTTGTACCTTAATTAAGGCCACGGCATTTTCCTTCCCACTCCTAGCCCTATACCACCGCAGCCATAATATCTATCTGTGTCGGTGCGACGTAAAGCTAATTGTAACAACAAAAGTTTTCAGTCCGTGCCCTAAAAAGGCATGGCGGGCCTCTCAAGAGGGTTACGCGCTCTCTCTCCCCTCAGGCCAGGAGTTGTTTTGCGGTGAACTGAGGTGCGGAGAAGTGTGAGGGAGGAGAGGCTCTGGCCTATAAAAGGCATGGCGGGCCTCTTAAGAGGGTTACGCCCTCTCTCTCCCCTCAGGCCAGGAGTTGTTTTGTGGTGAACTGAGGTGCGGAGAAGTGTGAGGGAGGAGAGGCTCTGGCCTATAAAAGGCATGGCGGGCCTCTTAAGAGGGTTACGCCCTCTCTCCACCCCTCAGGCCAGGAGTTGTTTTGTGGTGAACTGAGGTGCGGGGAAGTGTGAGGGAGGAGAGGCTCTGGCCTATAAAAGGCATGGCGGGCCTCTTAAGACGGTTACGCGCTCTCTCCCCCCTCAGGCCAGGAGTTCTTTTGTGGTGATTCGAGGTGCGGAGAAGTGTGAGCAAGGAGAGGCTCTGGCCTATAAAAGGAACTCTCTCAGCATTAGCCTTAGTGAGGAGAATGGAAGACCACGGAAAATTATTCTTAGGACAGCCGACGTTGCGACCAGTCCACCTCATTCGGAATTGAAAGCTGTAAAGCCGAAGCTTATTCTGCTCGGTCAGTTAATATTACACAGCCGAGCGATGGTCTCCAAGGTTCCATCACTCACAATCAGTGGCGGCTCGTGACTTTCGTCCCTGCGGGTTCGAAAAAGTTTTGTAGACACTTGTATCACACTTGAAAAACACACACGAAAAAAAAAAACTTGGAGGATGTGCGTTCGCAATGTTGACAACGATAGTAACTTAAATTTATGAAGTCATGTCAGCGTTTTCATTAGCGTTCTCCTTCCTGATCCTCTTGTCCTCATTGGCGGTAAAGTTCAGTTTCCCTCCAAAAATGAATTGTCACAAAGAAAGCAAAGGAATAGAAGTGTAGTAGGTATTGATACATTTGTGAGAAAATATCGATCGGAGTTTGGTAGATTAATGTAAATTTTGGTAGCAATGACCCTTGTCAACATTAGCGCTAACAATGTGCAGCTATATGCACTATTCTCAGCTGCCATAGTTAAATTTATGTAAGGACAGGAAACTAAAATAAGAGTCTACATTACTCAGAATTTAAAAAGAATGGTATATCTGTACCGGTCGTATCCAAAGCAACAAGGAAATGTTGAGCCATTGTCGTCAAGGGGATAGTAATGACAATATTCCATCACTAACAGTGGTTAGAGTGTCGGCCTCCGGATCCCAAGTTAGCGGGTTCAAACCCGGCAGAGGTAGTCAGATTTTTGAAAGGCGGAAAAAGTCCAGTCGATATTCCATGTCGTACAATGTCGGCATGTAAAAGATCTCTGGTGACACATTTGATGTTCACCAGACAATAATAGTTAAATCTCAGCCTTAGACGCCCAAGAGAGCTTTGGTTTACTCGGTCTGCCGTGTAGTAGTCATAGAGTAAAGCGGAACGTCGAAATTGACGAGCAGACAGCCAGATGGCGTCAAATTAAAACGTCTGCACACAGTAGCAGATTATTATTATTATTATTATTATTATTATTATTATTATTATTATTATTATTATTATTATTATTATTATTATTATTATTATTTCTCACAATCAGTGTCGGCTCGTGACTTTCCTCCCTGCGGGTTCAAAAAACACTTGTAATTACTTGTATCACACTTGAAAAGCACGAATGAACTTGGAGGATGTGCAGGTGAGCAGGGATGAAAGGGAAAATGTCCAAAATGACCGAGATTATGGATGGATGTGTGTATGTTGCAGCATAGCTCTCAACCAAACATGTTAGACATATGCCTTACTGCCTGGAAAAATTTACTGTGTTGGTGACATCGCTATTACCCCTAAGGGAGGGGATGACGTGCAAAAATAATCGGAAACGACCGATATTAGTGTCGAATCCATAGTTTACGGGGTCGCTGAGTTGAACTGTGACACTCTCGATAAAGTTTAATTCCAAGTTGAGCATGGGGGTTCAGAAGGACTGAAAAAGATCATGTCTAAAGTGATGGAGAAGAGTGTGGATTCCATAGTTTTCGGGGCTCCTAGGCTAATTCGTGTCAGTCCCAGTGACAGTTAGAATCTTGGACATCATATCAATAGCGCGAATCGTAAATGCATACGTTGTAACTTACTTTTCTTATTTGTCCGAAAGGACCAGCTACTTCTCAAACAATCTAGGGTACCACAAGGAAACAGAATAACGTGAAAATAAATAATCTCAAAGTGAACGTTCCTCAAGCCAATGATTGTAAGTACCTAGGTGTTCCTATAAGGAAAGAATTTCAATGGGGTAAATAAAGGGTACAGATCTCTGCACATGTTTATGAGGGTGTTTTGAGGTTGTAGTAAGGATGTAAAGGACAGGACATATAAGTCTCTTTTAGGACCCCAACTAGAGTATGGTTCCTGTGTATGGGACCCTTACCAGGGTTTGTTCTGGGTGATTTTCGACTAAAGAGTAGTGTTAAAAAATGTTCCAAAGTTTGGACTGGGAAGACTTGGGAGAAAGGAGACGAACTTCCCGTCTAAGTGGTATGTTCCAAGCTGTCGGTGGAAAGATAGCGTGGAATGACATTAGTAGACGAATATGTTTGATTGGAGTCTTTTAAGTAGGAAAGATCACAATATAAAGATAAAGTTGGAGTTTAAGAGGACAAATTGGGGAAAGTATTCGTTTATAAGAAGGGGAGTAGCGGTTGGAATAACTTACCAAGAGAAATGTTCAATAAATTTCCAATTTCTTTGCAATAATTCAAGAAAAGTCTAGGAAAACAACAGAAAGGGAATCTGCCACCTGGGCGACTGCTCTAAATGCAGATCAGTAGTGATTGATTGATTGATTGATTGATTGATTGATTGATTGATTGATTGATTGATTGATTGATTGATTGATTGATTGATTGATTGATTGATTGATTGATTGAAAATTTAAAATTATACACATAGCAATATTTCTAAATCTACAGAAGTGTTCGTAAACTATCAATCAACGTCACAATAAATAGACAAGAAATATGCAAGTATTCACTTCACACAGGTAGTACAAATCCTGAAAGTAAACATGAGCAGAGACTGGTACTACAGCTACTGTGATATATAGCTGCAGCGAGGAAGAAATGCTATTGCAGTATATGTTCGGTTTTCAATATTAATAAAGAAAACCATGTACTATCATACTATAAAACCACACGGTGGTTGAAACACAAGGATAGACGATCATACTCAGCTGCTCGCTTAGTTTTTAGAATTTTTTGAAGTCTAATATTCACATGGTCACGTTCTTTGTTTATACGAGTCGTTTGCATGACTGCGACAATAGCTTTAAAGCATACAATCCTAAGCCTCCTCAGCCTATTATTAATATTAATAATTAATTTCGTGTGGCTATTTCTAGCCGAGTGCAGCCCTTGTAAGGCAGACCCCCCGATGAGGGTGGGTGGCATCTGCCATGTGTAGGTAACTGCGTGTTATTATGGTGGAGGATAGTGTTATGTGTGATGTGTGAGTTGAAGGGATGTTGGGGCAGCACAAACACCCAGCCCCGGCCCATTGGAATTAACCAATGAAGGTTAAAATCCCCGACGCGGCCGGGAATCGAACCCGGGACCCTCTAACCGAAGGCCAGTACGCTGACCATTCAGCCAACGAGTCGAACATTAATATTATCTTAGGTTAAATGATTAATTTAGGACGTAGTTGCAATTAATTATTCCCAAATGTCCTCTGTAATTAAATACATTCCAGTTTTGTACAACAAACACGAGAGGGTGATCGAAGTTCTAGTTTCTGCAATCACAATATTCTCAGATACCATTCATTCATTCATTCATTCAGTCTAACGGAAACTATGCAGCATTTTTGGGGTTCTGTCACTTTCGTCATTATTGTGGTACAATTTCCATTTTTTCACGGGCGTCACAAACGCATGCGCACAGATTTTCACGTCTAGATCCAATGATTGGTATAAGCTGGATATCTAAATTGAGAGGAATGATTTAGCGAGAGACACGGAACAAATAAAACACTTCTCAACAAACAGTAAATCAAGAAAAAATGAAGGAAAGGAACAAAGAAGGCCTTCAGTCAATTATTAATAGTGTTGGAAAGCTGTTCGAAATCCTAATTATACAATAAATAATAGGATATTACAGATAATCTCAAAGCACATTTCAATTGTTTAGAAAATTAAAAATGCATCCTTTTAGTGTCTTTGAGTTCCCGTGGTCACCACTCATTCGTCTATTTGTGAGCCATTTTCCGAATCTTCATTTCCTTTATAATAGAACCTCATTGAATCACTTCTCTAAGTATTATGCATTATACTGTATATTTTGGAATAAATTTTATTGCGCATTTGAAAATCCACAGCGTATTTCCAGAAACTTGACCGGGTCTAGCGGCGGCGATAGGGATTGTGCCGGCTGCCGAAGCCTGTCGCACTCCACTGGGACAATGATTTATGACTGACCGATGAAATAAAATGATACAGTATTGGAGAGTGTTGCTGGAATGGAAGATGAGTACCCGGATAAAAACTTATCCCGCCACCGCTTTTGTCGGGTACCAATCTCGGATGGGTTGACCTTGATTCGGATTGACGCCTGAATTTACTTAACTCTCCTTATGGGCCATTTGCGCAGTGTTCTTAACACACGTTATGCTAAAATAAAGTTGCTTTTACTCTTGTCAATATCACCAGCGCAGTATCCCATATATGTTACGCTTATAAATGGTTAAAACAGCAGAAGCTCTTTACTAATTCATTAGAGTAATCTGGAGAAGTTTTGTTTACGGGGCCATAATCGGGCTGAAGATTTACGAGCACCTGCTTCATGCCCAGTGTGTAAATTGTAGTCTACAGACTGAGGCGTGAGAAACTTGGCTTTGCCCAAGCTATAAAAGTGGCAGTGAAACTAAGTGGCTATAAGACTGCAGGACGACGCAGGTATCACAAGGGTTTCTATCATAACTCCTCAGTTCCATGAGAGAATGTCAGAAGCGGATAGCGTTGATATTTGCAAAGGGAAAGGCATGATCTAAGATGTCATGAGATCTCGAACAGAGCTTCATTCAGAGAAATTGTGTGCTTGTAAATTAGAAGGAGCTGAAGTGATGTTCACTATTTTGGTAGCACTCCATTTTCAATTGTGATGTGGCAGCCATGATAGCTGAGTGATTTTGTCTCTATATTCATGGCCGTATTTCGAATACTTGCTAGTGCCAGTGAGATTTCCGAAACGTAAAGTCATACCACTATACTTCTGATCTACATTACGACTGTAATTCGCATGCCATTTATGTAGGATTGATAGTCATGTAAAACTCCAAAATCTTTTTGATCCTGGTGATGATTGGAGATTTATTGCACTGAGTTTACTTTATGATAAAATATCCGCCGGCCAAGAAGCTCCGAGAACATGGATTCAGATCTAAAAATGGTTAATTTTTAGTTCAAGTACAATATTTTCAGTATCGAGTGTAGAGCAATTCTTAGAATAAAACTGATATATTTACTTAGTGTTAGTGTAAAGCATACCCGATATGACCTAGGCATAGTGCTGCCTATTATATGTATTTTATGTGCCGAATCGTCAGAGAAAAAGTCATGCAACTGCATAGTTTATTCAATATTGAGCAAAAGATCCAAACTGACATACTAAAATAAAGTTGTATTGAAAGGTAGTGTATTATGAGTTATTCGTCAGCAAAATTTACTTATCTCTATTTCTTGCCATCTCCGTACACACCTTGAAGGCCCTCGGAGAAGTTCAAGATAAAGGTTCATACTATCTGTAACCTCGGCATCAAGTAGGATAGAGCGGTTAGTTCACTTCAGTGCCCACCTTCGCTCCCCAAGAATGAACCTGGTATTGATTTCTGGTGTATACTGAATGAACCTCAGCATCATGTGACGATCCCGAAACTGAAAGTTGGTTCGTTAACTTTTTCTCATTTCTAACAGAATGGAATCCATGAGCTTCCAACATACTTTCACCTCCTCGGCTAGGTAACCCCTCTCTCTATAAAAAGAAGCCAAAAAAACAAATCCCATGCCGCTACAGCCCTGATGGCCTAGGGCCTACCAAGCGACCACTGCTCAACCTTCGGGCCGAACTATTCGTCTGTAAAATTTACTTATCTCTTTTTCTTGCCATCTCCGTCATATGTCCATCCAGAAATTGAAAGGTGTTTGTAATTTTTTTCGAATTCCTGACTGAGAATAGAACCCAGCAGCTAGCGAGGTGACACATTGCAAGTGCGACGAATCCTCTTTGGCGTTATTCTTGGTTTTCTAGACCGGGGTTGCTATCTCACCGTCAGATAGCTCCTCAATTGGGATCACGTAGGTTGAGTGGACCTCGAACCTAGCCTCAGGTCCAGGTAAAAATGAATGACTTAGCTGGAAATCGAACCCGTGGCCTCCAGGTTAAGAGGCAGGCATGCTATCCTTAGACAGATAGCCAGATAGACTGTGTAGCGCGATTGAATAGAAAATCACCCTTCATGCTCAAGTTTGCGAAATCGAGTCCCGGTGTGTTTGATTAAGTCCTTGGAGTGTTTGAAGACCAAACATTTAAAATATTTCTGGCACATATTTTACTGCACTTTATTGAATCTCTTTCGAGGCTACAGCAGCATTACTCTGGGCCGATGATCTAGATGTTAGGCCTCTTTAGGCTTGATCATCTTAGGCAGATGATCAAGCATCATCGTGACCATCTGCAGCACTCCTGAATGCGTTAGAACACGTATATAGTAATTGTGGGAAGGTTTCGTACATGGCATCATCATCATCATCATCATCATCATCGTGTAGCAGTCATACGCTCAAACACGCACATGTATATACAGTCAGAATCAGAGAATATGTTTAAGCTATTTTACAGAAACAGTACTTCTCTGACTATAAAGTTTAGAAAATTTTGAATTCTTAGAACAGAAGATGTGCTTGAAAATGAAGGGAGGGAATGTTTCGTACCTTCTCTGTGTCTTTGTTATATACAATCGCTTGAATTATAGAGATGTGCTCTCTAAATCTACAGGTTTCATAAATATACTCAAATCTGATAAATTAGCAGGTAAACAATAAATTAATGTGAAACGATAGAAAATGTACCAACTAACTGTACAGAAATATGTAATAATAACAAAGTCTCCTTGGCTCAGGAGGCAATGGGCTCGCCTCTCACCGCTGGGTTCCGTGGTTCAAATTTCGGTCACTCCGTGTGAGATTTGTGCTGGACAAAGCGAAGGCGGGGCAGACATTTCTCCGGGTACTAAGTTCTTGCATGTCATCTTTCATTCCAGCAACACTCTCCAATATCTTTTCATTTCACCTGTCAGTCATTAATCATTGCCCGAGAGGAGTGCGACAGGTTCGGCAGCCGGCACATTTCCTCTCTTCGTCGCTAGATAGCGACTTCATTCATTCCATTCCTGACCCAGTTGAATGACTGGACACAGGCTGTGGATTTTTAATATAATAATAATAATAATAATAATAATAATAATAATAATAATAATAATAATAATAATAATAATAATAATTGTTTTAAGGGCTGTCTGGCCGAGGTGGTAAAGCCATGTTCGGCGGCGTGGTTTCGATTCCTAGTCAGGGAGTCGAACAATTTAAGAAACGAGTTTTCCTATTACTACTTCGAATCTTACATGCAAATGGGGCACCTTTTCCAATAACCTGCCTCTTACGAAGGTGCACAAGGGTCAATGGTTTTGCTCAGCGTACAGCAAAAATGAGCGCCAGGTTAATTTCTGGGGGCAAAGGTGGCCGGGCTGAGAGCTAACCACTCTACACCAATAAGTGGCGAGGTGATGCATAGTGAAAGCATTTACCTTCCACCCCTCCAAGGGCCTTCATGGCCCGTAGAGAGAATACTTGACTTTAAATTGATTGGTGTTACGTCAGAATAACTACCTTTACGGTTTGTGGATAAGCAGAGATGCAAGAATTTTGTCCCGAAAGTGTAAGCACCCCGGCACGAGAGTGATATATTTTGTGAACCTTCATTTCTATCGGACTGAGCCAATATCGAACCCACCAGCTTGAGCTCAGAAGGCCAGCGCTACCGTATGATATTCTCTGCCTGCAAACATGTGTTTTCTACGAGTTAATTATCTTCCGCTTCTGCCACTTTTCCCACACACTAGTGGGGTTGTGGATTCGAACTGTGTCGCACATGTGTACTGGGTCGTGTTTTACCCCACAAACACCCAGTCCGCGAGTCAGAGAAATTAACCGTACGTAATTAAAATTACCGACCCGACCGAGAATCAAACCCGGGGACTAGTGAACCTAAGGTCTCAACGCTGACCATTCAGCCGAGGATCTGTACTTACACAACGTTCCCTGGATGATCCTTCATCTCTTGGAGAGTGTGCTATTTTGCTTTACGTCGCACCGACACAGATAGGTCTTATGGCAACTATGGGATAGGGAAGGCCTATAAATGGGAAGGAAGCGGCCGTGGCCTTAATTAAGGTACAGCCCCAGCATTTGGCTGGTGTGAAAATGGGAAAACCATCTTCAGGGCTGCCAACAGTGGGATTTGAACTCAATATCTCCCGGATGCAAACTCACACCCGCGCGACTCTAACCGCACGGCCAACTCGCCCGGTGTCTTGGAGAGTGACTGTGAATTATGCAAGGTATTAGGGACTCGACGCCGAGTGTTGGGCGGCGGAAAATAACCTGACTCCCCACAAGAGCCAACGGCTTCGGGCGGATGAGCTCTTGTGGGAGGGTAATGGGCCCTCAGCAGAGGAAATGCTGCTGAAATACCATTGAGCTGCAGCGTCTGTACCCCAGAGGGGCGGCTGCAAAAGGCGTCTGTTCTCCAGGTTAGGGGCGGCCTAATTATATGCTGGCAGTAGCTATAAAATGCCCTCAACGACAGACGAAGCGACCCGTCGGTTGAGGAATCATTTGTCGCATCTATGGCTACGTCTCTTCTAAATTCGGAACATACTAGGACGTCCCCTCAAAGCGACGCGCGCCACTTACGCCCGAGTGACGTGATAAATGAGCAAGGGTTACCTACTCATGGACGGGGTAGGCTAAAGAAGCTAGTTCAACCCAAACAACTACTGAGATTTGCTACTCTCAATATTGGTACGTTGACAGGCCGACATCGTGAACTAGCAGAAATGCTTAAAAACAGACGTGTCAACATTGCCTGCATCCAGGAAACCAAGTGGAAAGGTTCAAAGGCAAAAGAAATCGGAGATGGCTACAAACTCATCTATCATGGTACCTGTACACGAAATGGTGTAGCAATAGTCGTCGACCAGAACTACTGCAACAATGTCACCAGTGTCAACAGGGTGTCAGATAGGCTTATGTCTATCAAGATTGACTCAACTTCCATCACTGCCCACATTGTATCTTGCTATGCACCTCAAACTGGATGCACTGAGGATGAGAAGGATGAATTTTGGAACAGTCTGGATGCCCTCCTTAGAGCAATTCCCCAGGATGAGTCCATTATTCTTGGAGGAGATTTAAATGGACATGTCGGGTCTCACAAAGAAGGATATATGCGATGCCATGGAGGACATGGGTTTGGTGTGCGAAACGATGACGGATGTCGGATACTCGATTGCGCAGAGGCTCATGATCTGATTGTTACCAACACATATTTTAAAAAGAGGCCAACACATCTGGCTACTTATACAAGCGGTGGTCATGCTACTCAGATTGATTATTGGCTAATCCATAAACAAGATTTTAAGCTGGTAACGGACACTAAAGTAATTCCGTATGACAGCATTGTCCCTCAACACCGATTGCTTGTCCTCGATATTCGTAGCAATGTTACACAACCCAAACCTAAACCTAAGACTGGGCCTGACCGAATTAAGTGGTGGCGGATGAATGCCCAACGAAACGAGTTGATGACAGCCTTGGCAAACTTCTCCGTGAAGTCCGATCAATCGGTTCAAGACATGTGGAAAGATGCTGTGGAACAAATACATCAGGCGGCGACAAAAACGTTGGGAAAAACCATACCCGGACGAAAATATATTGATAAACAAACCTGGTGGTGGACAGACGAAGTCAAGCAAGCAATCAAGGAGAAAAAGATAGCCTACAAGACTTGGTGGAACTCACGTCTTGATACTGATCTTCAGCAATATCGCGACCTGAAATCTGCAGCAAAAAGGGCTGTAGCTGCAGCAAAGGACCATTATTACCAGTCACTATACGACCAGCTTGACACACCATCAGGAGAAAACAATATATATCGTCTTGCTAAGTCCCGTCACCGTTCAACTCAGGACATTGGACACGTAATGCACATCAAGGGAGCCGACGCCAAACTGCTACGAGATCAACAATCCATTCTCCAGCGTTGGGCAGATTACTTTAATAACATCAGCTACAAAGAATTTACGCATCCACCAATTTCTAGTCCTGATCCTATCGTAGGCCCTGTTCCCTCAATTACATCCGAGGAAGTAATGCTTGCCATTAGCAAAATGAAAAATGGAAAAGCAACTGGTCCAGATGACTTACCAGCGGAAATCTGGAAAATGCTCGGAAAGCCTGCTTCAGAGTTCCTTGTCTCACTCTTCAACCAAATCATCGCCGAGAAACAGCTTCCACACACATAGACAACTAGCACAACAGTTCCAATCTGGAAGGGAAAAGGAGATGTGAGTGATTGCTCGACCTATCGCCCTATACGACTCCTCTGTCATACTTTCAAGATCTTTGAACGTGTACTTGACAGCAGACTCAGATGTATTGTCTCTGTAACACCAAACCAGTGTGGATTTATTAAGGGATGCAGTACCACCGATGCAATCCATGTCACACGCCTCTTGATGGAAAAGCACAGAGAGAGACAGAAGAGTGTACACATGGCATTTCTAGACCTAGAAAAGGCTTTTGACCGTATCCCACACGAACTTATTTGGCAAGCTCTTCGCTGTCATGGCGTCCCTGAAGAGTATGTAAGCTGGGTGCAACTTCTGTATCGCAATTCCACTAGTGTTGTCCGGAGTCCTGCTGGAATCTCTCCGCCTTTCGATATCACTGTGGGTGTTCATCAAGGTTCTGCCCTTTCACCATTGCTATTCATCCTCTGCATGGATACGGCAACAGCTGACATACAGACTTCACATCCCTGGACCCTTCTTTATGCCGATGATGTGGTACTTGCACAAGAAACCCGTCCTGAACTCCAGCATCAGGTTCAAACGTGGAAGGACAGACTGGCTGAAAATGGACTGCACCTCAATATCCAGAAGACAGAATACCTGGAATGTGGCCCCCAAACCAGAGGTACCATAAGTATCAGTGAAGAAGACCTGCAGAAGACCATGCAATTTAAGTACTTAGGATCCGTCGTCACCTCAAACTGTGACACCACTCCTGATACTCGGATGAGGGTAAATGCAGCTTGGCTCAAGTGGAGACAGGTCACTGGAGTCCTCTGTGATAAAAAGATGCCTCAATATCTAAAGGCAAAAGTTTATAAGAGTGTGGTACGGCCAGCAGCGATCTATGGGACTGAATGTCGCCCCATGACGAAACAACAGGAGCAAATGTTGACAACCATGGAGATGAAGATGCTTCGATGGTCCATGGGGCTGACCCGATGTGACCACATAAGGAACACGGACGTCCGGCAAAGGTTTGGTGTCGCGCCCATCATAGACAAAGTGAGGGAAGCCCGTCTCCGCTGGTACGGCCACGTCATGAGAAAACAGGACGACTCAGTTGCCAAAACAGCGCTCCACATCAACCCAGAGGGAACAAGACCACGAGGAAGACCGGCAAAGAGATGGACTGACAACATCAGGGCAGACATGCACAGTGTTGGCTTAACACCAGAAGATGTCAACGACAGACAGAAATGGAGGAGATGTAGCAAAGCAGCAGACCCTGCAAGTCGGGATTAATGCTAAGAAAGAGAGAGATTACGGACTTGACTAAGAATTCCGATCCCATAAAGGCGATGTGTTGGATAAAGAAATATCATAAAGCAGTACGTCTCTAGGTCAAAGAAAGTGAATTAATTACCAAAAACATATGGCTTTCGACTCAACTAACTAAATAACATTCAGGAAACTCAATCGAAAATTGCCAGTGTTTCGCCCCAGAGCGGCATACAAGGCGACCAGCGTCTTGGAAAGTTGCGATATCCACCTGATGAGCCCATACCGCGCTCGTAATTTTACGATTGAGTTGCCTGTATTGTATCAAGTGAATTCATTGTTAAACTCCATAGACCTATTCCACATTTACGATTGTCAACATAAATGGATATACAGTACCTCACTTAATCAGTAAAAATGATTATGTTCAGCACAATGAATTCTTAATGGCGTGATTCAAATTACGGACGAGCTCCGTCTAAATATGTAACGTTTGCCACTTCAAATGGTATATTACAGTCCAGCAAATTACCGCGTAGGCAATAACGTGAATGGTATTCTACAACCACTTTGCCAGATCTTTTTCTTCTTCTTCTACTACCGTTTTTCCCCCCACACATGTAAGGTCATGGGTGCGAATTGTGTCACACATGTGGATTTGGCCTTGTTTTACGAACGGATGCCTTACCTGACACCAACCGTATGTGGAGGGATGTATTCACTATTGCGTGTTTCTGTGGTGGTTGGTAGTTTGGTGTGTTGTCTGAATATGATGAGCAGAGACACAAACACTCAGTCACTGAGACATAAGAATTAATCGGACGCGAATTGAATTGAACTGAATCGTGGACCCTCTGAACAGAAGGCCTCAACTTTGACCATTCAACCAAGGAGTCGTACAACCACCTTACCAGAAAATTATACGAAAATCACGTCTCACAAAATTCCTTCCTGATGCGTGCAAATCTGTTTTATAATCTGTATTGAGGATACGCTTCCCAAGAGGTAATTTTTCTTAACGAATATCCGATTTAACGTAAGTTGCAGTGCAAATCATTTTTCCCCAAAAGGAGTTCTTATGCGTGCTTAACGTCTAAAACCAGACACGTTTCAACGGACTTCGTAGGGTAATGATCGTGTAACACAGGAAGGGTGTACCAAACGAAGTGCGCTTTTCAGTATAATATAGGAAATATGAAAGTGATGGTTATGTTATAAAACATTTAGTCACACACTCACTTCAAGACGTAATTTTTCCCTTAAGATCCTTACAAAAATTTAGGACCCCCCAGACGATCGCATAGCATCAGAGAAAATGATTATTTCATTGTTAACCAATCCGTCATTCATTAGCATTCATTCGATTATCTCGTATGCGAAAGTAATACTTTCTGCGGCTTGATCATGGGCTCTTAACCCACAAACACACTTTTTCCGGAATCAAATAATTAACGTGATTTATATTGTTCTTTGCTTTACGTCGCACCGACACAGATAGGTCTTTTGGCGATGATGGGATAGGGAAGGCCTAAGAATGGGAAGGAAGCGGCCGTGGCCTTAATTAAGGTACAGCCCTAGCATTTGCCTGATGTGAAAATGGCAAACCAAGGAAAACTATTTTCAGAGCTGCCGACAGTGGGATTCGAACCCACTATCTCCCGGATGCTAACTCATTGCTGCGTGCCTCTAACCGCAAAGCACACTCGTCGGTAACGTGATTATAAAGCAAGAAAAGTGTTGAGAAGTATCTCTGTCTAAAGATGAATGATGGTGAATGGTTAATGATTAACTAAATGTAGCTCATCATACTGCACCACATATTTATCACTTAAAACGTATCATATTTTGTTAAGCCATAGTCATCACACATTGTTAACTCTCACAACATAAATCCGGAAGTTACCCTTTTACACGTATGTTATATACAACAGACGAATGTGGTAAAACAATTAAAAGCTAAGGGAAATACCCAAATAATCAAGACCATCATTGACAAATTCATGAACAGACACACACGAAAAAAACCATTCCATCCTTTTATGAAAGCGAATTTAGTTCGTGCACATCATTTTCATTTCTAATACTGGATGGAAAATGATCTGAAGCAATTATTATTTTCGATGAACTTGAGAAAGCATAATTCGGGGACACACTTGTCACGTTTCACCTCGGGGGACCCTTTACAACCTGCAGAGATTTCTTTTTTTTGCTAGTTGCTTTACTTCGCGCCGACGCAGATAGTTCTTATGGCGACGAAGGGACAGGGAAGGGCTAGGAGTGGGAAGGAAGCGGCCGTGGCCTTAATTAAGGTACAGCCCCAGCATTTGCCTGGTGTCAAAATGAGAAACCACGGGAGACCATTTTCAGGGCTGCCGACGGTAGGGTTCGAACCTACTATCTCCCGAATACTGGATACTGGCCGCACTTAAGCGACTGCAGCTATCGAGCTCGGTGAGATCATTATTAGCAGAGGATATGCATAGACGACAAGTCCCGCGTGAGAACGTTCAGCACGAATACGACCATCCACAACAGACCCACGATATGGCACAGAGAATACTCGCTGTTCAGCTATCCATCAACGATTGTATGTACTTGACAGTGACGTGAGAATATCCAAGTACCTAAGTATGGTAGCAACACTGTGCGTTTAAAGAAGAAAGTAAACTGGACCTGAGAAATGAAGTAGGTTGTTATCAGCTAGACCATGCATGTCAGGGTTAACTTGTAACATACAGCATGGAGACAATTCAGCGGGAACTGATTCTGGCATTGCTTCTACTTATCTGAGTCAGGCTCTCTTTTAATCTGTTTCAAATGATCTCTCGTAGACAACACCAGTTCTCTTCTTTCCCTGTTACGCACAGTGGGTTTTCCATTTCATCACTTTCTATGACTATTCACATACGTTTATTTCCTATTCTTCATTTAATATGATAATCACTTTAATTTTTCTTGAAATAACAATTACCACCACCACTATCTGTTGCTCTCAACGTGTTATATGAGGTTTGTCCACTGCAATCAAGTAGTATATCATCTCATTTGTTCTAAGACGTTGTGCCGAATCAATCACCACACCACCGCTCGTTGAAATACATTGTGAGGAATGCAATATGCCCCCTGGTATTGGAGAAAAACTTTGTTACTATCTTACACTCTGCAAGTCCACAAGTGTTAATGTAAGATCAATACTAGTAACGTCATTTCTTACGTAGCAAGTCACTGTGTGGGCGGTTTAAAACTATGCCCTGTCGGGTCGGTTGATGTGTAGGCCATTGCCCATGCGAGTTTGACAAACCAGGTGTATAGCACCCACAGAGATAATATCCTTGTGAACCCAGCACACCTCTCCACTGATGTAAAGCTTACTATGAGAACCCACGGTCGAAACGCTCGGGATTCACCCAGACTGCGAGGTGAAGACTCATCCTTCCGGTCAACGTTTGAGATGTTGTGTGAGTTTTGGCCATCGATCCACAAACTTGTTTGATGCAGCTCACCATGCCACTCTATCCCGCGCTAACATTTTCATTTCTAAGTAACTACTACATCCTACCCTACATATTTGCCGTTATCTATCCCTGCCTTTCATAAACTAACCGAACAAGTCCTCGGTGTCTTAATATATGTCATATGATTCTATCACTTCTTTTGGTCAAATTTTGCCAATTCCTCTTCCCCTCACCAATTCTATTCAGTCCATTTTCATTAGTAATCCGTTCTATCATCTCATTTAAAGCATTCTTTTATAAGACCACATTTCTTAAGCTTCTTATTCTCTTCCTTTCTGAGCTAGTTATTGTCCATCTCCATGCAATGCCACGCTCCAGACGAAAGTCTTCAGAAACATCTTTCTAATTCCTATATCAGTGTTCGAAGTGAGAAATGTATTTACTTAACCCTAAGGCGGGCGCCCCTATAAATGTTACATTGCCGGGCGCGTGATGAATTTCGTTCACCATTCATTTCTCTTAGTCTTAACAACTGGTTAACAAGTACTAACTCTTACACGACTGATATTGTTAGTCCTTATGTGCTTTATAATCCTTAGACATAATAATTACAACACAAATTACAAGTGACAAGTACAAGTGACAGTACTTACATGTAATAATAAAAGGGTAAAAATGTCATGGGGTGAAGACTGAAAATAAAATTGAAACAGATTAATATTTAACTCATGAGGACTTAAATTGAAACACTTCTAACAATCTTCATTCATCATTATCATTATTCTCACAGCTTGCACATCTAATGCACCTTTTAGAGTGTGCTTTAGACACAAAGTTATGATATACGGATATACGGAGGCAGTGTTCCTATCTTAGCTTGTTCAACCAACCACTTATTCATGAGTTGAAACGAAAGATTCTTCAATCCTAGAGGTAGCCCTAGCTAGTGGTGCACCACATTGTTTCGTCTTTCCCAAAGAAAAATCCCCCTCTAGTTCGTCGTGTTCATAGCTATCAACTAAGCCTACGTAACCTTCTTGTTCACTCTCACTGTCATGATCAACGTCTGAATAATTTACCACTTCATCTTCACCATCAGAAAAATCCCAAACCTCAGCACCCTCAGATCCTTGCTTCTCATCAGATAATTTCTGTAACAGCGTTTGTATGTTTCCAACCTTCAGAAACTTATCCCTACAATAAAAATAGACAGTTTATTTTGTTTCCTCTATAGTCAACATATTAAAAGAATGAAACTCCAAGAACGTTTAAGGTACAATTTTACTTACATTTCCGGGCGCGTGGTGAAGAAAGTTCACCAAATGACCGCATGTGTGAGTAAAGGTCGAATAGCGTGTCACGTACAACTTCCCCAACAGATACCGCTACACTGAGAGTATCGATAAGACATCGCTGGAAGGTACTAGCAGCACGACGGCTGTAGCTCTTAGGAACTAAGAACTACAAATGAAATACGCAGGTTGGTAAACGAAATTCACCAGCGCGCTCGGGTTAGGGTTAAGAAGGACCGTTATTGCTTGTGCTGGTCTGCATTTTATATCCTCCTTACATCAGGCGTCGTTAGCTAGTGTACTACCGAAGTAACAATATTCATATACTTCCTTTTAGACTTCCTATCCTATTCCTTTCCTCCATTCATGATTTGGTACGATTGAACTCCAGTACATTTGTTTGAGATTTATTTTTCATCTTGTATTTTATCCAAGGCTGTGTCCATACTGTACGTTCAGAAATTTCTCCACAAGTTATGCAGACTCAAATAAAATAACATCATCGGAAAATCTCAGACCTATGATTTCTCCTTGGATTGGGATTCCCTTTCCAAATTCCTCTCTGATTTCTTATATCGCCTCTTGTATATAAACATTGAAAAGTAGAACGGTCAAACTGCAGCCCTACCTAACTTCTGAATTGCTGCTGCTTTTTCATAGCACTCACTGCGGAGTGATTTGTGTACAGATTGAAAACTTTTTGTTTGTTTATAATCTGCTTTACCTTTCGCCAACAGAGATATGTCTTATGGCGACGATGAAATAGGTAAGAGCTAGAATCGGAAAGGAAGCGACCGTGGCCTTAGTTGAGGTTCATCCCCAGCATTTGCCTAGTGTGAAAATGGGAAGCGACGGAAAACCATATTCAGGGTTGCCGGCAGTAGGTTCGAACCCACTATCTTCTGTATTCAATCTGACAGCTACGTGACCCAAACCACGCAGCAACTCGCTCATTGATAATTTTCCTTTCTCGGGTCTTAATCCCGATCATCTTCAGAATCTCAGATACCTTCGTCCAATCAATTTTACGGAACACCTGTTCTAGATTTACGAATGCCATGTAGGTGGGCTTGTCCTTCTTAATTCGATCCTCTCAGACGTAAATTTAGGATTGCATCACCTGTTCTTTCATTTCTTCCGAAGCCGAACTGATCATCTCCGAGCTCAGATTCTACTTGTCTATCCATTCTTAGGAACATAATACGTGTTATAATTTTACAAACATGGGGTACTAACCGTATGGTGCGGTATTCACACTTGTTAGCATCAGCTTCCTTGCAAGTAGGTATAACAATATTCTGTCTAAAACTACTGTAGGTGGCACTCCCTTTATACATTACACACTGACTGGAATAATTTTGCTATGCTGGTTTCTCCTAAGTCAGCCAGTAAGTCTGAGGTTATATTTTCGATTCCAACGACCTTGTGCCTATTTAGGACTGTAAAAGCTCTGTCGAATTTTGACCTCAACATTGCGTCCCCCATTTCATTAGCATCAACAGCCTCTTATTTATCCAGATATCCTTCGTCTGGTTCTTTCCTTTGATTATGAGTTCCTGAGGGGTAATATGCATTCTAACAACGATAATACGAAGAATATCGAAGTACTGAAAGTTAATGTTAGTCAGTGTTATACAGGTAATAAAATAGCTGATTGCCTTAATACTTAACTCGGTTGCGGAAGAGATAAAAAAAAAAGATTCCTTATTGTGATAAATTTACAGCCCATATTAAAAATTAAAATGATGCTTTATTTTTTAAACCAGTCGATGTTGAGGAGTTAACGTTACATAGACAACTTAAATAAATCATATTCTAAAAATGGTGACACTTTTAGCAGTTACTTTCTAAATAAATGCAAAGTAGTTCTCGTAACTCCCGTAATGGAACTTATCAACTTATCACCAGCTAATGGTTATGTGCCTGAGAGCCTTAAAAAGCCAGAGTAGTCCCTATATACAAAGGTGGCAGTAACGATGAACCCAGCAACCACAGGCCTATTTCCATTCTTCCAGGAATGGAAAAGATCTTATAAATGGCAGTAAAAGCAAGATTTATGAAATTCTTAGGTTAAAATATATATTTTTTCCAATAAACAGTATTTCTGGAAAAGTCAAGCACACTTGCAGCCCTTTTGATGTAGTACAGTAATTAGAACAAACTCTCACTCTGGTCTTTATAGTGACTTGTGCAAAACCTTTGGTACAATTAGTCACAATTTGTTAATTGTAAAATTGGAGATGGCTGGATTGAGAGGAATTGCACTGAAGTGGTTTGAACGTTATTTACATAATAGAAAGCAGTTTGTTGATATCAATAGTACTAAAAGTTCTTTTTTGTCAGTGAAGTATGGTATACCACAGGGGTCTGTACTGGCTCCCGTATTAATTATTATTTTCGTTAATGACGTTTTTGATCTTGATCTTCAAGGGAATCTGATTCTGTTCGCAGATGATTTTGCTCTTTTTTACTCAGGAGAAAATCCAGACGTAGTCATACATAACACGAGGAATGACCTCTATATATTAACTAAATGGTTTAATTGTAATGATCTTACAATCAACTCCAAAATAACTACTTATATACTCTTCTGAGGGACAGTAGATATATTTATAGGGTTGAGTAATACCGCTGATTCTTCCTGATGATTACTTTAAACAAGCTGATTGTGTTAAATATTTAGGTGTTCTTATAACCTCCACACTAGACTAGGACCACCACCTGCAATTTTTTAACAGTAATATAGTACCTATTTTAGGTGTATTGAACAGACAACGTGGAATAGTTCCTGATTCTCACTGAAAGTGTGTTTACTATGCTTTAATTCATAGGCATCTAAAATACACTAATGTTGTATGGAGTTGTTGAACTGAAGCTGAAACAGCAGAACTCCAAGTTCTTCAAAATAAAGCATCCAGAGCCCTTAATTTCCAGACAAATAATATACTCATAAAGAAGCACTCCTCCTGTTAGGTTAACTGTTGCATGCTGTTTGGCAATACGTCAATGTGGAAACTTTTACGTCCCTGCAATAAATACAGTGAAGTATGGAACTGATGGTGTGTTATATAGGGCTATAATAACATTTAGTTCCATTCAGACTAGATGAAAGCTTGTGAGAATTTTAATAAATTCAGAAGAAATATAAGGAAAACTTCATGGAAAAATTTAATGTTCTTGGATTTAGTCTGTTTAAATGAATTAATTATCAGGTTTCATTTCGAACTATATGGTTCTGTGTATATAAACTTTTAAACAAAATTTGTAACCTTGAAAAATATTGTATCTTAGATTTAAATTATTATAAACTTTATTAGTTCTGTATTACAAATAATTCCATTCTTATTCTTTAATATTATTATTTAATATTCTAACTGTACCAGATCTTTAATGTACTGTCGTAATACGATCGTTAGCTCATGGCATCTTTGAAACAATGAATAAAACATATAATATGTTCCTGCACTGCCTTCGTAATATACATCACATCATACATCACAACACATGCATTCCCTACGATCACATAACCTTCAAAATCCTTACACTTCTCTTTCATCCACACTTATTGAGCTCTTCTGTACATTCTATCTACTTCATTCTTTAATTGTCTGAATTTTTTCTGCCGTCCTAGTATTTTGCGTTGTTATACTTTCACCGTTCCTCAGCCTGGTCTAGTATCTCCTGAATTATCCATTCATTCTTATATGAACATTCCTTTCTTCCTGACCTTTATTCAGCAGCCTTACTGATCACATTCTTCACGACTGTCCATTCTTCATCTATTATGTTTCCTTCAGGCTCTTCATTTAGTCTATGTGCAACAAGTTCCTTGAAATTATCACTCAAAATATTTTCTTTCAACTTATCTAGATCCCATCATCTTGTATTTCTTTCTTAAATTTCTTCAACTTCTGATGGCATTTCATGACCATGAAGTGGTGGTCAGAGTTCACGTCTGCTCATAGGAAAGTCTCGCAATCCACCGACTGATTCATTATTAGACCAACTAATGCATTTCCCCTGCGTCCATAAATCCATCGTCGCCTGATCAAAAATCTTGCTTTCCCCGCCAGCGTTTTTCACTTATACCAGATACTTAACTTTAGTCCATCCATCTCACTTTTCATGTACTCTAACCTACACAACGATTCAAACTTCTAACATTCCACGCTCTGACTCGGATAATGTCAATATTAATCTTCCTGGTGATTGCCCCCTCTCCTGTAGTCCTCATCCAGAGATCAGAATGGGGACTATTTTATTCCGGAATATTTCTCCCGAGAGGAAGGCATCATCGGGACACTGTTCACTCATACAGAGAGGGCTGCACATCTGCCTAGCTGAGCCATGTTAAATATTATTACAAGGCCATATCAGTCAATCATTCAGACTTCGACCCTTAGAACTTCCGAAATGCAGCTGGTCTGGTTTCTCGACAGATATGCTATATAGTTGCACCTAGGGATCGGCTATCTACTTCACAGGACGCACAATTCTCCTCACCGCGGCAAGGTTATTTGGTTCGCAGAGGAGGATGTTTTGGATATCTACTGTAAGTACTCTTTCATCTTTCCACCCTCTTTTTTTTTGCTATTGGCTTTACGTCGCATAGACACAGCTAGGTCTTATGGCGACGATGGGACAGGAAAGGCCTAGGACTGGGAAGGAAGCGGCCGTGGCCTTAATTAAGGTACAGTCCCAGCATTTGCATGGTGTGAAAATGGGGAAACTATGGAAATCCATCTTCAGGGCTGTCGACACTGGGGCTCGAACCCACTATCTCCCGAATACTGGATACTGGCCGCACTTAAGCGACTGCAGCTATCGAGCTCGGTCCACCCTCTTTTATTATATGGTACCATAATTTATTTTTTAGTTATGTGTTTCTTTTAAAAGAGGCTGGAATGCTTGTTTAATAATCCACTGTCACCAAGTCACCGCAATGAATTTACGATACATTTTAAGTCATCCTGATTTCCTTAAATTTTAATTCTTCCATTTCCTGATAATGTAAAGGAATTACAAAACTGTAAACGAACTAAGTATGGACATAATGTAATAATTATCTCACAGTACTGCCCTAGAAGCATGGTATAGGGCACACAAGAGAGGACCAATACGGTTGCGGATGAATTGTACGCAAATGCGTTATAGATATTCACGCAACAGCGACGGCAAGTTACCTTTCACGTCAGAAGTGAGATGTTTCCGCCAGAGCCGCAGGAAATTCGAAACAAGTAACCTAAACTTATCACTTTAGTGGCTGTTCAATATTTTATTCCATTACATGGTGAATTGTACCACCTCTGTGGTGTAGTGGTTAGCGTGTTTAGGTGCCAACCCGGGAGGCCCGGGTTCGATTCCCGGCTCTGCCACGAAATTTGAAAAGTGGTATGAGGGCTGGAATGGGGTCCACTCAGCCTCGGGAGGTCAGCTGAGTAGAGGTGGGTTCGATTCCCACCTCAGCCATCCTGGAAGTGGTTTTCCGTGGTTTTCCACTTGTCCTCCAGGCGAATGCCGGGATGGTACCTAACATAAGGCCACGGCCGCTTCCTTCCCTCTTCCTTCCAATCTTCCCATCCCTCCACAAGGCCCCTGTTCGGCATAGCAGGTGAGGCCCCCTGGGCGATGTACTGGTCATTCTCCCCAGTTGTATCCCCGACCAAGAGTCTGAAGCTCCAGGACACTGCCCTTGAGGCGGTAGAGGTGGGATCCCTCATTGTGTCCGAGAGAAAGCCGAGCCTGGAGGGTAAACAGATGATGATGATGATGATGATGACTATGGTGAATTTCTTTATTTTGAATTAATTTAATTTTAAATTATTTGGTTCGTCGCAACGTAAATCGTCCATGTTTGATCCATGCATTGACGTTTCCTTATTTTGTTGTTTGTGTCTTGCTATGAATGATATAAGAGGTGTGTACATCGGATTGTGTTGTAATAAAACATAGCAAATAATGTTATTTGGAATAGCGAAGTGTCCTCTAAGCTACCAGAGTCGTAGACATGGTCGCCTGGTCCTGGATTAACGAAGATAATACGAACTTATGGTATACTGTTGTATATACGATATTTTATCTGTTGGAAATGAATTAACCTATACATTAGTCAGTATTGTGATGGCGGTAGATTACCGGGCGAGTTATCCGGCTCCATAGCTGAATGGTTAGCGTGCTGGCATTTGGTCACAGGGGTCACGGGTTCGATTCCCGGCAGGGTCGGAAGCTTTTCACCATCATTGGTTAACTTCGCCGGCACGGGGAATGGGTGTATGTGTCGTCTCCATTATCATTTCATCCTCATCATGACGCGCAGGTCGCCTAGGGAAGTCAAATCAAAAGACCTGCTCCTGGCGAGCCGAACATGTCCTCGGACACTCCCGGCACTGAAAGCCATACGCCATTTCATTTCATTTCATTTCATTTCATCGGGCGAGTTGACTGTGCGGTTAGAGTCGCACAGCTGTGACCTGGCATTCAGAGAATATGATGGCTAAATAACTAGAAGTAGTATTGATATAAGAACTAAAATTTACAGCAACTCTTCACTGAAGTCTGGAGGAAGGTTCCACCACTTATGTTGGAGAAAGCAAGAATGACTCTCCTCCACCTTGCTGGATTTTCATTAATTAAGGAGGAGGAAACCGATTCCCGTTAGTCGGAAGTTCGAGTCCAATATAGGATGAATATTTTTATTTTGTTGTTGATGCTCATGTGAGTCGCATTGTTGAAGAAAAGTCTAAATCATGATCAGTTCTCTTATTGCAGGTAGTCTGCTATGTTTGTATGTAAGTAGATCTTAGAAAAGCTATTTGCAGCAAAGTAAGCTATTACCAACATAGGTGCAATGGACTTGTGTATGGCCATTCGATTAATGAAGAAAATGTTCAAAATGACCACCTCCTTCATTAATGCAAATCTGAGCAAGGTGGAGGAGAGAGACATTCTTGCTTGCTCCAACATATGTGGTGAAACCTGCCTCCAGGCTTCAGTGATGAGTCGCTGTAAATGATTCGGGCTCTTTGACTACTGGTCATAGATTCTTTTCTTCAAATAACCCCAGAGAAAAATCAAGGAGTGAAATCAAGTGATCTAGCCAGCCAAGTGACAGGAACCCCTCGTCCAATCCAGCGTCCAGAATATGTCCTATGCTAGTGGTTACGTACTGCCAACGACCAGCGTGGAGGAGCTACATCCTGGTGGAACCACATACTTAACCGTGTCATAAGGGGCACACCACCCAAAGGAGCGGGAAGTATTCACTAGGAAACTGTAGATAGCGTCGTCCCGTTAGATTTTTTCTACGAAGAAATATTGTCCAGTTATCATTTCACCTATTATCCCGCACCAAACGTTGACGCCCATTGTATGTTAAATCGAACTCCCCTTATCCAGTGAAGATTTTCAACGCTCCAGTAATGAAAGTTGAGACGATTAACAGCTCCTTTTTTTTGGGGGGGGGGGGGGGTAAATCTGGATTCATCATTAAAGATAATGTCGGTTAAGAAATCCGCATCAGCTTCAACTCTTTGCAATATCTACTGTATTGTGAAAATTCTATTCGTTTTGGAAAGTCATCTTCATGAAGTTCCTGGTGTAGTTGATGGGAGAGGAGGAAATTATGGCGGTGCAATATGCGCAGTACACATACACGATAGATGTTCAATTCAGTTCATGTCTAACGGCCCGTGAGCTTGTACGCGGGTTGTCCGCAATTGCATTTTGAAGAGTTTCCTCATTATTTCTAGACACCATTGGGGCATCCCGAACGGGTGGTAATGCATGAAATGACCCTGTTGCACTCAACCGTATTTCGACACGTCGAAATGTATCTACAATCGGCAGCCTTCGTCCAGGAAATCGTTCTTGATACAAGCGTCCGGCTTCCCGTGATTTCTGCCTTACTTCCCCAACAGTAGTACCATATTCACATCATCATCCCATGAATACATAATGTTTGCTTTTGCGCTCACATTGCTGCAATGATTGCGATGTCATAGAATGTAAAATACTCTAAAAAACACGTTTCTAATAATTTCGATAATGATGAGTCTATACAAAATACCTGTCAAGTTTTCTATGATACCGCGACCATTCTTTTCTGTCAAACGAAAATATCCCCTTGGACCAATCAGGTGGGTAATTCTCTACCGACAGCTATAGGAGTGGCTATGGTTTGTACAGTACAGTAACATTTCGTAAAAATGACTACAGTCATGTCTCCGCTATTCATAATATGGTACAGTGTTCTTGAGATGGGCCTCACTTACTGCCACTTATACCTTTCTTTCCGTTATGCGTGAAAGTCTATGTCGGGCTAAGTGCTCATAATATAGCTGTAAGATGTTGCGTAAGAAAGGACTACTCGGTATTTTATATACATATACCTCTTGACACATTTGCGTGTTGAAGAACTTCTTCCGTTAAAGAAGAAAGCAGAGCAATACTCCAAGGCTATCCAGCGCCAGTCTAAACGCCAGTCCCCTTATATTTCCAGGAAATTACATCGCTCTCTTAACTGAGCAATGTTCACCCTGTTTTGCTGCTCTTCCCACAACTTGTTAGAGGGTCGAAACTCCAAGGAATACTCCCCTTCCCCCAACTGAGAGAATAGACGTCCTGTGTTCAATTTATCATCTCCGCAATGAATCATCCACAAGTAGCTCTCTGTCGGGGAGGGATTCTCCAGCAAGTTCAGAATATTACAACATACTAGTTCGATTATGAGTTGCGGAATTGGAAGAAAAATACTATAACTATTCAATTCTGTATTGTACCTTTATCATCCATGTCCTTCGAAGTTCTCAAACCTTGAAGTATTTACAAAAAATTGAAAATAAACAAATCATGTAGATCAAGTTGCGAGTTTCTGCAGGCACTTACAACTACGGGTAGGTAGCCATGCGTGTCGCCAAGGAGACTTCGTATTTGTAAACGAATAGCAGGCCTATCGGCAATAGCGCTAGCTGAGGAGGACTGGCGAAGGTGAAGTACTTTTTCATAAATTTACATCCTTACCAAACACTTAAGATCTAAATAGTAACAAGGCTATGATGACTTAATTTCAGCATTACTGACAGCCTCAGGAAAAACCGCCATGGCGTGGTTATTTAATTTAGTGCGTATGATATTCGTCACCTTAGTATGGCAATTAGACAACTTTACAACAGTCATTATTGCAAGAAACCTGTTTGAAAATTTCTTGGAACTTTGATCCTTCCCTGCATACAAAGTTATTGAATTAATTGTGAAGTGATGTGCGTACTTAATTTGGAAAGTTCAGTACTTTGAGATTTGTTCAGGTTTTCTTTTCAAATTTGCTTCCTTTTTACTAAAAACCAGAGATATCTTCTTGTTGCTCTAGTCCAGATGGCAAGTTACCTAGTTGTGATCAGTCAATCACTACTGATCTATATTTAGGGCAATCGCCCAGGTGGCAGATTCCCTATCTGTTGTTTTCCTAGTCTTTTCTTAAATGATTGCAAAGAAATTGGAAATTGATTGAACATCTCCAATCCCTAACTCCCTTTCCTATAAACGAATATTTGCCCCAATTTACCCTCTTGAATTCCAACTTTATCTTCATATAGTGATTTTTCCTACTTTTAAAGACACCACTCAAACTTATTCGCCTACTGATGTCCTCCCACGCTATCTCTCCACTGACAGATCGGAACATACCACTTAGTCGAGCAGCCCGTCTCCTTTCTCCCAAGTCTTACCAGTCCAAACTTTGCAACATATTTGTAACGCTACTCTTTTGTTGGAAATCGCCCAGAACAAATCGAGCTTCTTTTCTTTGGATATTTTCCAGTTCCTGAATCAAGTAATCCTGGTGAGGGTCCAATACACTGGAACCATACTCTAGTTGGGGTCTTACCAGAGAATTATATGCCCTCTCTTTACATTCTTACTACAATCCATAAATACCCTCATAACCATGTGCAGAGATTTGTACCCTTTATTTACAATCATATTTATGTGATTACCCCAATGAAGATCTTTCCTTATATTAACACATAGGTATTTACAATGATCCCCAAAGGGAACTTTCACCCCATCAACGCAGTAATTGAAACTGAGAGGACATTTCCTATTTGTGAAACTCGCAACGTGACTTCTATCCCCGTTCATCATCATACCATTGCCTACTGTCCATCTCAAAACATTATTGAGGTCATTTTGGTGTTGCTCACAATCATGTAACTTATTTATTACTCTGTACATGATGACATCATCTGCAGAAAGCCTTATCTCTGATTCCACTTCTTTACACATATCATTGATATATATATAAGAAAACCTAAAGGTCCAATAATACTGCCTTGAGGAACTCCCCTCTTAATTATCACAGGGACAGATAAAGCTTCACCTACTCTAATTCTCTGAGTTCTATTTTCTAGAAACAGAGCCACCCATTCAGTCACTTTTTTGTCAAGTCCAATCTACCCTATCAAATACCTTAGACAGGTCAATCGTGATACAGTCCAATTGACTTCCTGAAGCCAGGATATCAGCTATATCTTGCTGGAATCCTACAAGTTGGGCTTCAGTGGAATAACCTTTCCTAAACCCATTCTGCCTTCTATCAAACCAGTTATTAATTTCGCAAACATGTCTTATATAATCAGAAAGAATGATTTCCCAAAGCTTACATGCAATGCATGTCAAACTGATTGGCCTGGCTTTATGTCTACCACCCTTTCCTTTATATACAAGGAGTACTATAGCAACTCTCCATTCATTTGGTAAAGTTCCATCATGCAAACAATAATCAGACAAGTACTTCAGGTATGGTACCATATCCCAACCCATTGTTTTTAGTATATACCCCGAAACCGTTTCTAGTTTTGAACATTTGTATCTTACTATAAATGTCATTGCTGTCATATGTAAATTTTAATACTTCTTTAGTATTAGTCACCTCCTCTATCTGGACATTATCCTGGTAACCAACAATCTTTACATACTGCTGACTGAATACTTCTGCCCTTTAAAGATCCTCGCATACACACTTCCCTTGTTCATTAATGATTCCTGGAATGTCCTTCTTTGAACCTGTTTCTGCCTTAAAGTACCTATACATACTCTTCCATTTTTCACTAAAATGTGTATGGCCGCCAGTTATGCTTGCCATCATGTTATCCTTAGCTGACTTCTTTGCTAGATTCAATTTCCTAGTATGTTCCTTGAATTTCTCCTTACTTCCACAGCCATGTCTAACTCTATTTCTTTCCAACCTGCACCTCCTTCTTAGCCTATTTACTTCTCTATTATAATATAGTGGATCGTTACCATTCCTTACCACCTTTAAATGTACAAACCTATTTTGACATTCCTCAACAATTGCTTTAAACCCATCCAAGAGTCTGTTTACTTTTTTATTTAGGGTTTTCTACTGATCATATTTACTTTTTAAAAACTCCGTCATGCCTGTTTCTTTAGCCATATGGTACTGCCTAATAGTCCTAATCACTAATACCACCTATTACTTCGGTTTCTCTATAGAGATCATCTGGTTTTTGCCAGCACCACGTCCAGAACATTCTTCCCTCAAGTTGGTTCTATCACTTTCTGAGTCAAGTGGCCTTGCCAATTAACTTATTTGCCATTTGTTGGTCATTCTTCCTGTCGTTCGCATAACCTTTCCAATCGACATTTGGTAAATTGAGATCACCCGCTACAATCACGTTCCTTTCCTTATCGTTTCCCACATAACTGTTTATTTTATCAAATAATTCTGAATCAGCCTCTGCGCTACCCTTTCCTAGTCTGTACACCCCAAAGAGATCAAGTTGCTTATTATATTTAGAGATTAGCCTTACCCATTGAATTTCGTGTTTGTCACCTTTAACATTTTCGTAGCTTACAAATTCTTCTTTCACCAGAACGAATACTCCCCCTCCTACCATTCCGATCCTATCTCTACGATACACCCTCCAGTTCCGTGAAAAAATTTCTGCATTCATTATGTAATTTCTCTGCCATGATTCAACTCATATTACAATATCTGGTAAGTATATGTCTATTAAATCACTTAATTCTATTCCTTTCTTTACAATACCTCTACAGTTGAGCACTAACATTTTTATGTCATTCCTACTTGATTTCCAGTTCCCTGTTCCCTTAACACCGCTCCCTAGGCCACCCCGTTTTCCTGAACATATCTCCCTAAAACCCTTCTAAACAAATTTCCTAACTTATATGTACCACTGCGAATTAAGTGAAGGCTATCTGAGCGCACAACCCTATCTCCTACCCACCCATTAGAATCTAGAAATATCACTCACATTTCCCCACATACCCACTCCATACTCCCATTTAAATCCCCAATCACCTTCCAGTCCGTATTCCTCCTACACAGTATTCCACTGATAACAATCTCCTCTTCCTTAAACTTCATTTTCCAGATCCCACACATCCCAACGATATTGGTACTTATCCCTGCTTGTCTTACGTTGTTAGTACCAACGTGAAACACTTCCAAATTCTCCTTTCCCTCCTCCTTCTACTTTCCTCAACATCTACCTTAACCTAATTCCTGGATAACACTCTACTCCGGTACCCTTTCCTCCACACACTTTCCCGACACGTGTAACGATGGAATCCCCCATGACCAGAGCCTCAACCTACCAACCTTATTTGATCCCCTCCCTCCTGGTCAGCCCTATCTTTCTTGACAGCTGCAGAAGCTACTTCCTGCTTCCTTTTCTCCATCCCATGACCCTGTTCAACCTGTCTCTTCCTATCTACTACTTCACATTTCCCTTACCTACTTCTCCCCTTTCTCCTACTTCCACACTTCTCGGCAACAGTTCCCTGTTCCTCATCTTACCTCGGTTGTTCTACCTGCAGTGACTCATACCGTTTTCTCTCCGAAACATGTCTTGAATTCTGATCCGGAATGGAGCCCTTAGCCTGCAATCTCCTTCCCCTTAAAACATTAGACCACCTGCCTTCTGCAATTCCCCTCTTTCCTTCCCATCCCTCTATTACACCTACTGTATTCTGTACATTGTTTGAGGGAGGCCTACTTTCCTTCCTGTCCTCTGAGAGAGTCCTAATTATCTCCCTCAAGTTCTCCAACTCCTCCCTCATACTCCTTAATGCCTGGCCACACCCACAGTTCCTACACTCGCACTCCTTAGTCACACTTTACTAAATAATGAAAAGGAAAGGAGGAATAAGATAACTTATTCCGTGCAAAATTAAAATGAAACGAAAGAAACATTGTCTACGTTAGTTCACATAGATCACACGACAAAAGATAATTAATATAGGCTACTACTACACTACATTACTACTTAGTTGTACGATTTTTTATTCCCACTACTCGCTAACAGGATGAAAATTGCTGTTAATTACTGGAAACAGAGAATAATACACAAGAATTACATAATTCTTTACTGCAGTTACGTCTACCCTAATTACAACATAAGTATTCTAGTAAGAGAGTTACTACAGATACCACAGAAACGGTACTGTACTGCACAAATATTTCACAGTAATATAATAAACGCACTATTTTCTAATAAGATACTATAATACACTACAATAATTTTAAACTACGTTCACACTAAGCAAAAATGAAAATTCCAATTAGGCCTAAATTAGATATTCGCAAGAACTACCGGTAGGTACTCAAAGATTACCAACAACGTTAAACACGTATACAGATTAATATTAGTGTTACTTTATCTCCCTATGCTGTAATAGAAATTAAACCTGCCGTTTGCACAAAAATACACACGAATATAACAGACAAGGTACTATCTGATATACCGTATCTACACTACAATTCTCAACTGAAATGTGGTTATGTGATTATTACAGATGGTGGATTACTGTTATTTTCCCTACTTCGTGGGACGGAAAATAAACGTGTCCTTAAATGCTGAAAAATATGAAGTTGTTTTCAATAATTTCTCAAAAGTATTTCTGTCTAAACTACGCCAGGGACTTGAATTGCAATTATTGGAATGTAGGAACTTGATTATTAGCTAACCGCTCAGAAATTCTGAAATATCGAGCGAGTGAAACATAAATTACGGATACTTTAACTGCCTACTCAGAACTTCAAATGATCGGAATACAAGAATCAGCTGATTTTTACTTATGTATTCTTGATACACTACACCCTTCGTTCACGACTGTAGCCAAAAATGCCAATATTTGAACACGAAGAGCGACAATAATCAGTAAAAATTACGACTGTTAACTATTTCGCCAGTGAAATACTGTCTATTCAGTTGAAATCCTTTCTTTAAACAAAATTTACAACAGTATCGCGTTATTTAAAGAAGTTATTGCCTTCGTGATAGGTGGGACCGTTGAAGTGCTATTTGAAATACCCTGTCAAATGCCTACACTAATAGATAAGTTACGACTCTTTTTAATATCTCATCCTTGTAAGTATTTTATTAACAAACCTATTGATATTTTAATAATAATATTAAAAAGAAAGAGATACTTCTTCTTTTACGCAGTCCTAAATTACAGGTGGTAATCCAGTGAACGCCTACGGAACTGCTCAGTGTGAAAACTGTACATAAATACCACTAATCGGTGATTACTACAAACAAACACTAGACACAATTATTTGTGGAGCTATGTGAATCTCACACACACACACACACACACACACACACAAAATGTGGTAAATTTTTACAATTATGAACTACTTTATCACTGAGATAACAACCGGGCGAGTTGGCCGTGCGCGTAGAGGCGCGCGGCTGTGAGCTCGCATCCGGGAGATAGTAGGTTCGAATCCCACTATCGGCAGCCCTGAAGATGGTTTTCCGTGGTTTCCCATTTTCACACCAGGCAAATGCCGGGGCTGTACCTTAATTAAGGCCACGGCCGCTTCTTTCCAAATCCTAGGCCTTTCCTATCCCATCGTCGCCATAAGACCTATCTGTGTCGGTGCGACGTAAATCCCCTAGCAATAAATAAATAAATAAATAAATAAATAATCAATCTTTCACCCTCAACATCTAAGACCTCCATAACGTAACCTTTCTGTTTGAAGGTGATAATGAATTCATCTGAAAGAAACTAAATCCCGAGACAGTGATTAATGTATCCTAGGTCTTTGACCTCAAACGACTTTTGTAGAAATTTGTAGACCATTCTCCTGTTGGACTTCTTCGCAAAAGCGTTATTTGTCAGCTTTCCTTGGAGACAGATCTCACATTCAAAATCCTTTTCAGTATAGATGACCTCAATTCCCTGTATCTTTTTATTCTTCACTGTCCCACGTAGATCCGTTATGTTAGATGTCCCAATCGAATGTGCCAGTCCATAATAGACCCTTTTCGCATATCTTCAGCTCGGGTAATTTTTCCTTGTTCTTCGGTGTCCGTCTTTTCTGTGTGCGACGAATAAGGTACTATCGTTCTCATCTGTAACTCGAACGTATGTTTCGTCAAACACTACGCGGTGAGCCCTGTCTACGATCTTCTCGACTAACAGTAAATTAGTACGCAGATCAGGTAATATAGTATATCGAATAGGTTGAAACTTTTGCAAGTTGCTGCAAGTTGCTATACGTCGCACCAACACAGACAGGTCTTATGGCAACGATGGGATTGGAAGGAGCTAGGAGTGGGAAGGAAGCGGGAGTGGCCTTATTTAGGTACACACCCAGCATTTGCCTGCTGTGAAAATGGGAAACCACGGAAAACCATCTTCAGGGCTGCCGACAGTGGGGTCCGAACACACTATCTCCAGAATATTGGATACTTCCCGCAATTAAGCGACTGCAGTTTTCGAGCTCGGTGGTTGAAACTTTTATCATGACCATCAACGCTCTTTGACATTGTCACAACACCTTTTGCACTTATTTTAGTCGTGGAACTGCTGGCTAACTTTAAATTGTCTGAAACATCGTATTCTACTTGTTGACAGATAGTGTAGATTTTTACATATGTGCAATGTACAGCCGCTGTCTGAGTACAACAATTTATCTGCGCCATGGTCCGTGACGAACTTGCACGAGCTCAGTTCTGGTGTGATGTATAGCTGGGTACATCCTTCGACTTTGTTAGCACTGTCATGATCATTTTTAATGAATTTGCACTCCTTCGCCTTATGAACCATCTTTTTACAAGAGCAGCGGAGACATGTGGGTCCCCATTTTTGCCTTTTTTTCGATTTTGCTTTTGGGCTTTCAATAATTCTTGTTCTTGTATTTTCGTTCAACACTCATACAGTTTTGCATCATGTTGTTTCGGCTTTGGAAGTTCGTCGCGAGATTCTATCGCGCACCGAAAATATTCGAAACTGACTGGCAAGCTATACAGAAGTAATAAGGATAACAAATCATAGTTGATTACCACGTCCATACCATTCAGCTTGTCCACGGCGTCGAAAAATCTCTGCAAATGATTGCGTATATCCCCATCTTCACTCATTCTTTGAAGCACGATCTTTAATAATGCTGCTTTCCGCGCTGGACCCTTCGATTGGTAAATCGACTCTAGTTTTAGCCACAGTTCGCGCGAAGTGACACAATCGTTTACCTGTTTCAATTCCAAGGGTTGAATCGCCAAGATGATACTTGATATTTCTTCATTGTGACGTTCTTCCCATTCTGTAATAGCGGTCGCATTCCCGTGTCAGAGTGGAAAACGAAATCGTAGTGTATAGGTGGCGCTACTTAATGGTGGCTCAGACAGATTCTTATGAATAAATATATATACATTTTCAACAGTATCTCATGTTTGCAAAAGTTTTTAAATGAAGGCCTATTGCTTACGGAAGTATGGAAAGACAAATTGAAGCTGAGTTGGGAGAAGAGCAGTTTGGCTAAAAGTGGTCGGGATCGGAACACGAGAAAGAAGGGTTTTCTACGATATGTACACAAATAAGTCTGCAGTGATAAGAATCGAGGACTATAAAGCGAAGCAGCAATCCATAAAGGAATGAGCTAAATCTGCACTCTGTTCCCTCTCGTTTTCAAAGTTTAAATAGAAAAAGCCGTAGATGAAATCAAAGAGTAATTTGGAAAGAGAATCAAAATTCAAGGAGAAGAAATGAAAACTCGGATATTTGTCCGTGATACTTTTTCTTTAAATAAGTCTGCAGAAGATCTGGAGAAATTACTGAATGGTATAGACACATTCTTGGAGAAAAAGGACATGATGAAAATAAATAAATCTAAAAGAAAAATAATAGCATGCAGTCGAATGAAGTCAGGTGATGCAGGAAATATTAGATTAGGAAATGAAGTTCTAAGGGAAGTAGACGCATATTATTGCTTGGGTATTAGAATAACTAACGAGAAGTAAGCAGGACATAAAATGGAGACTAGCACAAGCAAGGATGGTCATTCTTAAGGAATGAAATTTGCACATTTCGAATATTTATACATGAATTAGAAGTTTTTGAAGACTGGTGTCTGGAACGTGCATCACATGGAAGTGAAACATGAACAACAACTAGCTCAGAAAGAAAGAAAGAAAGAAAAAAGAAAATAGAAGCTTTTGAAATATGGTGTTGCAGAAGAATGCTGAAGGTGAGATATACAAAAGTTTGCAAGGAAACGATATTACCTTAATTTGTGATTATTTATCGCAGATATATTTTGTGCCTACTATCACTAGGCGAGACAAAATACTTTACCTTGAAACTTTCGAAATGATCATTCCTCATCATTTTTGTTTTAGTTAGTGACTTTTAGAGTTTCAAATAATTTGCCATTTATTTTGCAAGTTAATTAATTCCTAAACTAATTTTCTTCGCTAATCCTGAACGTCTTTCTCAATACAAATCATTACCAAAGCAGAGAGTCGTTCTTCGATTATTTGTATTTCATAGAAATGACTTTACACGAGCTATAGTTGAAAAGCAGTACTCTGCTTCGGCTGAGGACATGAGTGTTTTGACAGTTATCTTGAGATGCTACAGAATTAATTTGTTCTTGGGGGAGGGTGTGGGGGAGGTATATATTTGTATTTACTGAAAAGAGCCCTACAGGGGTTCTTGAAAGAATATCTGTATTTAATTTTAAGAATATCGTTCGAATAAGTATGATGTCTTTGAAAGTAATGGAGGGGTAAGAATGTACTTCATCCAGAACTGGTGAAACTGGTGGTTCTGCATTAGTAGAACTAAAAGCGTTATCTTCATCATTATTTTTCTCCGTTTCTGCTTCCGTGCGATGTATATCAATTACTATACCAGAATGAAACGATTATATGTTTATGTCAATTACAAGTACAATGTGACATTTTGTAAAATGTAACGATTACAAGTAAAATTTACTAAGAACGTAATCGATACCAGTAATTCGATTACTTTTATTCCATTCCTTCTCAACTCCGAAAATAGGTCTCCATTCGAATAAGGTGGCGATTGTTTTATACTCTTACAAGTCGCCCGTTTTCGCATCAGGCACATGCCGTGGCTGCAAATTAATTAAGGCCACGGTCGCCTCCTTCTCGCTCCTAGCACTTTCCTATCCCGTCGTGGCCATGAGACTTACTTTGTCGGTGCGCCGTAATTAATTTTTTTAAAATTTTGGCGTTTTTTTAATTGATTGTGCAGTACGTTAACATGCGACATTAATTTACAAAAAACTGACAAGCAGAACATATTGTATCCTCATGTGCACGGTGAGGTTCACTGGCTTCGCTTACGATAATATACATTTTATCTTCGTCTTCTATTTTACAAATGCACTCTTATTCTCGTTTCACCGTACCGTTGTTGCAGTTCCAGCTATTCGTAATTGTCCGAGGAAGTATGGTCCTTATTATTTCATTCAAGAGGTTAATTCTGATAGTTGAGTTGGGGAAAAAGAGTCGGTATTGCTGACAATCTAAACCAAACTCCATGGCGCAACTGCCTCGGACAGCCATGGCCTAGCAAGCGACCACTGCTCAGCCTGAAGGCCTGCAGATTAAGAGGTGTCGGGTGGTCGGCAGGTCGAATCTTCTCGGCCATTATGCTTGACTTTCTAAACCGGGCGATAATGCACACATGCTACAGAAAAATGACATGAACTAGGAATTGTATGTCACCTCCAATGTCAAATTTAGTTAGTGTCCATGGCAAAGATGGAAATATGCATTAGGACAGCGCACTTTCAATCTTGCCTGTACACTCACTGTCCATCCGCCCATCACGCTGCGCTGGCTCCGTCATAACTCAGATAAATACCTTTATATAGTGCGTCACGTAAAATAGGATTAATTTGCTGTAACACACTTGGACTCAACTCATCCGCTGTCCAGTCACTTGGGCATATGAACCCTCGAAACCTTTCATGAACGTGAGCTTCTAATTCTTATCGGAAATTAATACCATTTAGTGTTTGAAACGTATATTTGTATTTCACCTCCTTCTATTGCAACAAAAGTCTCCGTGGCTCAGGCGGCAGCGCGCCGGCCCCTCACCGCTGGGTTCCGTGGTTCAAATCCCGGTCACTCCATGTGAAATTTGCGCTGGACAAAGCGGAGGAGGGACAGGTTTTTCTACGGGTACTCCGGTATTCCCTGCCATATTTCATTCCAGCAACACTCTCCAATATCATTTCATTGCATCTGTCATTCATTAATCATTGCACTAGAGGAGTGCGGCAGACTTCGGCAGCGGACACATTTCCTATCCTCGCCGCATTCTATTCCTGACCCGGTCGAATGACTGGAAACAGGCTGTGGATTTTCATTTTATTTTGCAACAAACTGTGTTTCCTGAACTCCTAAAATGAAATATAAAATACTCCCTGCACGTATTCAACGTATAATCGAGAAAACTTGTTATATTATATATTTAAATACAGAAACCCTGGAAATGTGCTTTTCCATAACATTCTCTGTTTCGGCTGTAAAATAAACGGTAACTCTAAAAATTGAAAAATTTATTGAATTCTCTCTCTCACCATGGCCACGCTGTGGCACTTCAAGTACACCACATTATTGTATGCACTGAATAATTTGTGTAATATGTGCCTACTTTTCGAAACCTGATCGTTGGGTTTGTTGATGGATTGGGGATAAGCAGAATTCAGTAGAGTCACTATAATCTGTTTCTCTAAGGGAGCTGATGCCATGCATGAATTAACATGTTCAGAGGAACATCCCTGTTTAAACAATTATTTTATTTTAAGTGTTCGAGGTATGTTACTTCAGTTTTTCGACCAGATACGAATAACATGCACGTAAAAGCAGAAAAACGGAAAAACGCATTCCTTCAGTCACAGCCACACAACAATTCCTGTTATGTATAAACCCCTGTGCCTTTGCCGGCGGGACCTAGTGTTTACAGTGCACTATGTCTTCTGGTATGGGCTAGAGCAATTTTGTTACTTTCATTGATCTGTCTCTGTCTTATCCTTGGCTTTGACAAAATGAAGTGACTGAGGTATGAGTGATACTAGTAATGCCATTCCTTCTGCAGCCAGTCCCTGCCATGAATGGTGTGAAAATATTGCTCATAGGGTCGGTTGGTGCATGCATTTCAGTGGGTTGGCGGACTGATATGTAATAGCAACTTCTAGCTCGGTGAGGAAAACAACGGGAAACTACCTCACTCCTCATTTCCCTAGTACGCCTCTTCAGTGATGCCTAGGCCATCTATGACAGCTGATGGCAGAGCTGTTGAGGATCCCACCAGCGGAATCGCCGACGGACTGAACATACATACATAAACCCCTACGTGGAATCGACGCCGGTATTCGTGACCTTTATATCGACACATTTGTTCTAGTTTCAATGAGGTATTGGAAAACCGTGAATCTTTATCTTTCTTTTCAATCAAGGACAATTGTGTAAAATCGTCCTATTTAGATTATTACTCATGGAGTTCATTTTATTCGATGAACTCGAAATTTTATATACGCTACCCTGCAGGTTGATCATAGCTACGAGTACGTCTGTGATACCCTTTATGCCACGCTTCAAAGAATACTGTATATCCGCACACTGTACACGACGGATTTAATCTTAACTACACCACACGAAATATTACGTAAAAGGATATTGACTAACTTCATTATCCAGCACAACACGCTTCTCCATCGAGACTTGCACCACTTACATTTTGACACAGATGTTGGACTCGACGCGATAAGCCTTCTTGTATTACCGGTCGCAGAGGGGTTGATTTCGCCAATGAAAAATTCTCGCATTCTGTACGTGTTAAGCATACATTATTCAAATCCAGTTTTTACTTGACCCTTCGATGTATGTTGCCAACGTCGTTTCTGTGAGATGTCAACAAATGGTAGCCGCAACAACTGAATGAATCACTCGCGAATGTGAAGTTCATTTGAAAATTGCAAGATCAAACAGAGCATAAAACGATCGCACATAAGTACCTGCATAACATTGGGGATATATATGAAACACGAAAACAAATAGTTAGAACTAGCGATGAAAATAGAGAATCATCCCGCAATTACCAAATTAACGTATGGAAAGTAAGACGCATCTATGTATAAGAATTAAAAGACAATGGAATTTATGCATCGGCCGTGCTGAAGGTAAAATGCAATTTTTAACTGTAAGCATGCCAAGAAAAACGGATTAACCGACACTTTTTAAATACAGGAAATTTTAGTTTTGAAAGTGGGGCTGAAAAATTATAACGAAATATATGTATTAATTTTTGTGTATATGAGGCTCGAGCACACAATATAAATTTATATATTTTATTACATACTTCCTTTAATAAGCCCAAAACAAGGCAATATCAATAATAACAAGATGGCATTCGTATTAAACTCCTTAAATCTTTCACAAAATTATTTCTAATTTTGAAAACAATACTTATATTCACAACTCAAAAGTAATAATCGTAATTTTTCCTTTAACCTCTTTTGAATATATTATAGTAAGATTAGGCCTATTATAATTTCTAACTGTATTTCGCCAAGGAAATTTAGGGTTGAAGATGTTATTTAAAAGTCGTCATTGTTATCATCATACATTTCTCATGAGAAAATGTCTCTGGTTCTGCAACTTATTTAATGATTTGGTAGTATGCATGATAAACTGGTGGAAAGTAATCCATCAGTTCCTTTACATATCGACGGCTTACTTCTAAAATCTCGTATCTCGCAATGCTTTTTCTACCCATTATTTCCCTTAAGACTGGTCACGCCTCCGAGCTACATACTGATATGCAGCCCATCAGAAGAATTTTCGTTGTGTTCATTTTCCTATGCTAATGTGTAAAGGTAATTGAACCTTAAATGCATTATAGTGTAGGAGTGCGTAAATACGTGATGAAAACAACATCCCTACTGTACATTATGATAAGGTCCATTTTCCTTTACACATCAGCATAGGAAATTGATCTTAATGAAAATTGTTCTAATGGACTGCATATCCATATGTGGCCGGGAGGCGTGGCCAGCCTTAAGGAAAATAATGCGTAGGAAGTGCATCGGGACATACGAGGTTTTAGAAGTAAGCCGACGATATTTCAGTTTTGCAGGTTTTATGCGTCTTGCGCCAAGATCTTCTGTGGGAAATGTCACCCAAATAAGTGAATTTTGCTTTTCTTCTAAGTTCACCCACGGTATCCCCTGCCTATCGTAAGAGGTGACTAAAAGGGGGCCCAGGGAGCGTGGGTTGACGACCACGTTGCCCTTAGCTGAGTCCTGGCATTGCTTTAACTTACTTGTGTCAGGCTCCTCATTTTCATCTATCCTATCTGTCCTCCCTTGGTCAACTCTTGTTCTTTTCCGATTCCGACAGTATTACGTATGGAGGCCTAGGGAGTCTTTCATTTTCACTCCCTTCTCGGCCCTTGTCTTCCTTTCCCCGATTTCTTAATTTTTCGAAGTGCCGGACCACTTCCATTCTTTTTCTCTGATTAGTGTTATATAATGCATAGTTGCCTAGTTGCACTTCCTCTTAAAACAATAATCACCACCACCACCTCTCACCAAGATATTTGAAACTGTCCACGTTTTCTATTTTACTGTGCTCTGTCGTTAGGTGTTGAGATGGTTATGTATTTATTTATTTATTTATTTATTTATTTATTTATTTATTTATTTATTTATTTATTTATTTATTTATTTATTTATTTATTTATTTATTTATTTATTTTGACTTTAGCAGAGACGAAATTAGGGCTCGTGGCCCTCTTTGACACTTAACCAAGCAAATCCCAGGGTATAGTTCCAGCATGCAGTATATAAAAGGAATATATTATTCTATTATAAAACCAAAAATTACTACGCTAAATACAATATTTAGAGAACATATGAAGAAATAAACAAAGCTCAACAAATAAAACGAAAGGAGCAAAAAATTAAAAAGTATCAGTATAATTCGTAATGAAAAACAAGTAAAATTCTAACTGAAAACTATCAGCCTGTGCATAAACAGAACACATTCCTTGATAAAATAATGAAGAATAATGAACAGTCATCTGTGTACATGAGCTAAAAGTTAAATATTGTGTATATTTACACACACAAAAAAAAACCTAATATTAATTATAACGAACTACAGTGTTCTTCAGCTGTACACTAAAAGGACTATGTTACTAACCAACATGCCACGATCAAACAACGTATCGTACGGCAACAATCACTCTAAACGGTCAGCGGTATTCAGTAGGTAATCTACGCATGCAGTCTTATATATTGTCTTAGAGTTCCCGAAAGCAGCCACAACAAAGGGTCTATTTTACGGTGAATATGGTTGACGGGAGTAGAGAAGGAAGTGCCAGATGTAGTGTTACAATAGTATGGAATTATGACAAGAAAATGTTTTTTTAAAGAAATGTATTTGGGTAGATTTTCATTCAGAGTTCGATATATCGAAGTATGTGAAATTTCCTGCTTTAAAGTGCTGTGTATCTTGAGGTTTTGTGAGCATCATTACTCAAGTTAAAAGCAAATCGAAGATTCGTAGTTTGTTCACGGGTTGGATCAACGCGGGCAAAGTCGCAATACTGAAGTATAGGTAGTAGGGCCTATCAAAAATTGGAGAATTTTTATCTGTAAGTGTCCTATCATATATACTTATAGTGTTTCAGGTGTTGTATCGTAGCGTACATCATTCTTCGTGTATTTCTTACGTGTTTAGACAAGTAAACAGTTTCAGTCAGGGTCATACCAAGGTTTTTCACTTCCTTACCGATCGGGATTACGGTTGCATTTACTCTCTCAGGAATAGAGTGATTTCGTTTAATAATTACTGAGAAATGATTTTAATTGTTTGAGTTATTTTTGGGGTTGAGGAGGGGAGAGTTTCCACTGGCGTACACAATGAGTTGTTTAAGGTCGGAGTTAATATGTCTTATTGCTTTCGATATATCTTTTTATATTAACCTTCCGTAAATTTGGAGGTCATCGGCAAAAAATTGGTATCTATTATATCCAGTTTAGAGGAGATATAATTAATATAGTGAGCAAACAGGAGAGAGCCAAGGAGCTCTTGCCTTCCTCAGCCGTCAATTTGAATTAATATCGTGAGCTAAAACACGTCGCTTACGATCTGTAAGGTATGAGTTGAATAATTTTGAAGGTTCATTACCGTAAGACGATTCAAGTTCTTTTAAACAAGGTCTGGATATTTGTCGTGCCAAAGCACTGCTGAAGTCGAGGAGTGTGAGTATAGTTACTTGTCTTTCTTCTATTGTTTGTCTGATGTCCTCAGTCACTTTGAACAAGGCAGTTCCTGCGCTATGGCCCTTCTTGAAGCCATACTGCAAACTGCAGCGGATCTACAAAGGAGTGAAATTCCTGGTATTCCTGTATTTGAACATGTACCAACCGTATTAGTGCTTTGAAATAGATACAGGATAGACAATAGACAACAGATATAGGATGATAATCAGATAGGAGTTTGGAATTTGAGTTCTGAGGTAGTGGGATTACACTAGTTAACTTCCCAGTTGTGGGCAGCGTGCCATTCTCCAGACAATAATTGAAATTTTGGTTACAATTAGGAGGAAAGCATAAATTATATTGTGTATATAAACGTGATAGTAATGCCATCGACCCAAATCGCCTTGTATTTAATCAATACGAGACTTTCTTAACTTCATCAGGGCTGATGGTACAAAAGGCAAAGCAGGGGCGATTATGGCAGACAACTGATGGGCAGATATTTTCATGTGGTCTATTGAGTGAATTAGACTGAACCCTATCTTTCGTAAACAAAACAAAAAAAATATCCGCATTCAGCTCGTCAAGTGGAATGTCTGCTACTTGGTTCTTTTCACTCGTTCTACTAATGCCCATACCTCGGAGATGCTTCCAGGCATTATCCGTATTTAAGTTACATACTGATTAACGAACATATTTACATTTAAGTTCACCTATCATTTGTTTACTTTTATTCTTAAGCATTTTATAATTTTCATAGTCATTTGGATCACAATTACAATTATAGCGTCGAAGAACAGCATCACGCTAAGACATCATGTTTTAGACTTCAGAAGTTAGCCATGGGTTAGGTTTACGGGATGTTCTTTTGTCTTTTCGGTGCATGTTTGTTATATAGGCTATGTATTAACAAATCAAATTTGCTTATTTTTGTATCAATGTTCTAGAATTAAAATTATATTCCACGGAAGACAGTAGGCATCGTACCTTAAACAATTAATGTGGATATCTTTTATATTCCAGCATGTTACTTATCTGCGTTTATATTTTGGAATACGAAGCGAGCAAAGCGAGCAAGAGATAAATATAAGGTCATGAGTGGACACAGCTGGTACTGAAATTTGTCAATGGGCTACACATTTCTGAGCGTTAGTAGTCACTTTAATGTCATTTAAGGAATGTCAAATATTGTGTCTGTGTCGGTGCGATGTAAAACAACTAGATAGGTCTTAGGGCGACGATGGAATAGGAAAGGCCTAGGAATGGGAAGGAAGCGGCCGCGGCCTTAATTGAGGTACAGCCCCAGTATTTGCCCGGTGTGAAAATGGGAAATACGGAACACCATCTTCAGAGTTGCCGACAGTGTGATTCGAACCCACTATCTCCCGGATGCAAGCTCACAGCCGCGCGCTCCTAACCGCACGGCCAACTCGCACGGTTTCTACTTTCGTGGTGTCATCGGTATTGGTAAGTACATTAGCGTTTTGTCCCCTAATATTACAAATGTTCATACGCTCGTAGCAAATTAAGGAGATAGGTTTCAAATTCGACGATGTGATACATTTTATGTAGTCGATAAACTACTCCACTAAGTATTTTCTGTCCTCTTGAAATTTCTTCAACGAACATGAATTCCGTCCTCGGTAACTCACCAGTCGATGAGGTGCAAATGACACTGTTCTTGAGGTCGTCTCTCCAATAAAGAACGATACCTCCAGCTCTCTTATTGCTGCGGTGATGACGATGTAGACTGTAATAATCTAGGCGGAATTGAGAGAGGGGCCGATGACCTAGATGTTAGGCCCCTTTAAACAACAAGCATCATCATCAGCATCATCATCACCGTCATCATAATCAGGAATTGAGATGGACAACCAACAATCACTGATACATATCACGTGGACACAGTTTGCGTTAAATATATCCTTAATTTCGTCCAAGTGTGCGAATAAGTCCAGGTTGTTCAAATGATAACACTGTAGGGTAGACTCTCAGTTGCAGGGAGAATAGTTTTTGTAAACAATTGCCACAGCTAGTTTCTTCTCCTGCTGCATGTATTCACTTTCCTTTGTTTCTTTCTTTTTTACAGTTTCACACCTATTTTAGTTTTTAGTTCAATAGAACATTCTGTGCCAGTGGGTTTATACGATGGATTACTGAATACAAGTGGAGGGTTGTTCTACAGTATTCATTGACAGTCGATGTGCTTGATTCCCCGTGATACTCAGTTTTCTTTCAGGGTTGAAATTCCATTCTCACGTCTGTAGCCTTCGCTTTACATCGTCTTCTTGTATGCGCACATGTCGGTTTATGTTTTGGAAAACATTCAAATACAGATGAATGATATCTATAAGTAGGATTTTCGTAACTGTGCTGACATGATAGTGCGATTCTTTAAAAAGCCTGGGGCAAACAATTGAATATACACTTAAGGCTACCGGGCGAGTTGGCTGCTCAGTAGGCGCCGCTTAGCTGTAAATTTAATTTCAGGATATGTTGAGTTCGATCCCCACCATCGGTAATTATGAAGACAATTTTGAGTGTTTTACGATTTCAACCCCAGGCAAATGCTAGGGCTGTACCTTAATTAAAGCCATGGTCACTTCCTTACCTTTTTTTCTGCCTCATTGTCACCAAAACCCTATCTGGGTTTTGCGATATTAAATCACTAGCAATACATTAAAAAATTACATCTGTGCAACACTCTGTTAACTTCAGGAAATATTTTCAAACTCGATATATTTCTAAGTTCTTTCATTGACTTCCTGAAATTTATGAAACGAAGCATTTCATCCTTTCGCAGCCTTTGTTTTGCAATAAAGAACAAAGCTGTACACCATTTTTAATTTTCACAATACATACACCGATGTTCATATAAAACAGAACACTTTGAAGGACTAGAGATAGGAAGTTCATATTCACAAGACATGTTCATTAGTATGTTCTTCAGAAACGATTAGCATTTCAGTCACCTAGGTTCAGCATGTGCCCTGTTGCCTAGTAGGAACTTGGTCCTCCATGGGCACTAATGAGTGATGGCATCGACGCGTATAAAATCGCAAATGGCGTCCTGGGGTATAGCCATCCAAGCTGCATTAACCAGTTTCCACAGTTCATCGTTTGTGTTTGGCATTGGTCACAGCGCCGCACCCGTCGTTTCACCATATCCCACACATTTTCGATTGGCGACAAGTCCAGTGCAGTAACATGTGGTCGTGCATTGTCCTGCTGAAATTTGGCGACTGGGGCGTCGTGCAGAAAGGGCCACGGGTCGCAGGATGTCATTCGCATAGGTAAAACTCGTAGCAGTCCCCTGGACACGCACCAACTGTGATTTGTGGTTGTACCCAATAGCACCCCAAACCATAAGGCCTTGAGTTGGCGCTGTATGCCTTGTGCGAATGCAGTAAATGCGATTCCTCTCTCCCTGTCTACAGAGAGCCGAAATGCGGCCATCATTTTCAAACAAACAGAACCTGGAACACTATCTGATGCCATTCCTGTCACCAGTGATGTCGTTCTATACAACATTTCAGTCTAGCATGTTTATGAACATTAGTCAAAGGTAGGCGGAGAAGTGGACAACGTGCCGGTGACCCAGACCGTAATAAACGGTGAAGGTTCCCGCATACATCTACGAGGCATCCCGCACGTTTGCTCAAGTCACACTGATCCATTGCCTTCGGTTTATAGCGATAACGAGAGCCGCAGGCACATTTTACCAGTCGGTGGTGGTACGCCGAGATATCGATGTGGACCTTGAACCTGAGGGCCGACATGGTTCAAATGCTCATCATTTCTTCAGAACGTACTAATGCACTTGCCCTGTGAATATGAACTTCCTATCTCTAGTCTTTCAAAGTGTTCTGGTTTATATGAACATGAGTGTAGTTATGATTATTAATTGAATTCGCCAACTTACTAATTACTCACAATAGCAAGTGAAATATCGTAAATCACAAAAATATTTCTTGACACGCTCGTAACAATTTACGCTGACTACTCCGCCTCCAGGTAATACCGCATAAACATAAACTATTACAATATATTGGTATTAAAAATGGTTGATTCGTCGGTAATTATAGAAATATTTTTTTCCGATTTTTGAGAATGCCATTAACACGTGCATTGGTAGAATGAACAATGTGGACCATGTCCTAGAGGTTTATATCATCTTCGATGTTGTTGAACGATTGGTTATATTTTTTCCATTTGATAAGGCTTCCGAAACACCTTACCAACAACCTCTTTTTTAACGATACACAGCTTACAAACACTTTTTACAAAGCATCATGTTTAGTTTCTATTTTAATATTCTAAAATACTCTGGGGGCTGTACCTTACTTATGGACGTAAATAATTTTCCTCAAAGATAATATTTTTTTTACGACCATCTTCAAAGAAACCGACTGGCTCACTCTGTAGAAATTTTCATTCCTATTCGTTTTTCTTGTCGTGAACTTGTAATAACTTGGCACACCGTACAACCCAGCACTGTCTTTTTCACATAAAGGCAATTGTTTCTCTAAAAGAAGTATTTTTCCTGTGGTAATGTCCACCAATCTGGCCCATCATGGTCACAATTGCACCCGTCTTTAATTGTAGTAGACCTACCGGTACTAGCGATGTTTTCTTTATATTCACTTCATCCACCGTATGCAGATTCGAGAGATACTTCGAAAGCATCGTCACGCTTTATTGTATTGCTCACCGATACAAATAATTACTTGTTTCATTCATTTCACTTCTCTAACTTGTGAAACACGTGGAACGCTTGTTCAGGGGGGAGACCTAGCTTAACACAGGGAAAATAGGCCAATGTTCATTCGATTGATTTATATGCTACAAACGTAGTTGACAAATGCTACACATATCCCAGTATTGGCATGCTTCAGAGCAATCAGAAGCAACTTCAATAATGTCAAAATTCTAATTATAATATTTAAAAATAAAATGTTCAAAATTTCCTGCCTTTTTAACGGTTTCCTTCCTAACTCTCGTACTGTTTCACGGATAATTATGATTTTTTCAGAGTTTCCTCCCATAGTGTTGTACTACAATCTGTACCTCATTCAGATCAATGGGATTTAAATTAGATTTTATATAACATATTTAATTACAAAAATGTCCGGCTCCATGGCTAAATGGTTAGCGTGCTGGCCTTTGGCCACAGGAGTCCCGGATTCGATTCCCGGCGGGGTCGGGAATTTTAACCATAATTGGTTAATTTCGCTGACACGGGGGCTGGTTGTATGTGTCGTCTTCATCATCATTTCATCCTCATCATGACGCGCAGGTCGCCTGCGGGAGTCAATTCAAAAGACCTGCATCTGGCGAGCCGAACTTGTCCTCGGACACTCCCGGCACTAAAAGCCATACGCCATTTCATTTCATTTACAAAAATATTAATATTTTCTGGTGCTCGGAATAAAAACCCAACAAAAAATCCGAATTACAGTCTATGTTAATGATTCTGGTTCATTTTTTAGCTGGAGGTTTGATACACACTTTAAAAAAGGAAAAGTACGAAAATTCTTATAAACTTGGAATTTATAAGGGAAACAGTGATATATTGTTAAAAAGGCGGGAAATTTTGAACTTTTTATTTTAAAATATTAAAATTATTAAGATTCTGACATTATTGAAGTAGCTTCTGGTTGCCAGGAATCATGCCAATACTGCAATATGTGCAGAAATTGTCAACATAAATTGTAGCATTTTTAACAATCGAATGAATATTAACCATTTTTGTTCCTTTGTTAAGTTGGGTCTCCCCCCTTCGACTAAAGTATGAACTCACTTGCCTCATCAGGACAATCCAAATTATATAAAATCAACGAATACAGTTAAATGTAAAGACACACTGTAACGGTTCAAATCCCGCTACAAGATGATATCTGTATTTTTATTATTTTATCTGTATTACTATTATTATTATTATTATTATTATTATTATTATTATTATTATTATGTCCGTATTATTATTATTTTATCTGTGACCGGGCGAGTTGGCTGTGCGTGTAGAGGCGCGCGGCTGTGAGCTTGCATCCGGGAGATAGTAGGTTCGAATCCCACTATCGGCAGCCCTGAAGATGGTTTTCCGTGGTTTCCCATTTTCACACCAGGCAAATGCTGGGGCTGTACCTTAATTAAGGCCACGGCCGCTTCCTTCCAACTCCTAGGTCTTTCCTATCCCATCGTCGCCATAAGACCTATCTGTGTCGGTGCGACGTAAAGCCCCTAGCAAAAAATTTTTTATCTGTGAGCTTACTATTATTTTGTTATAATTATTATTCAATTCCAGTACGCAAAGCTTGTCGCATGCGTATTTGTAATTGAGTGTATGCATATATACGTATATGTAGATTAACATTAAATACCTGTACAGTGAGAGTTTCGATATATCAGATGTTGAGTGTGACATCCTTACATTGTGCAATATTGCTGGCATTTCTGCCAAGTCATTGCCAAGTCATGGCTACGTCATCGTGATCTTTTAGAATATTCGCTCAGAGACTCAGCCGCCCCGGGGGATTTCACCATTACATGCAACGGTTTGTGGCGTTGTGGGAGTATGTCATTGTTATTTCTGAAGATTACGTAGCTGTGTCAACCAATGTCTATAAAAGGTGGGTGCATATTGTAGCGTCAGTCATTACTTAAACGGAAGCTGAACAGTGAAGAAGTGTACGAGATGAAGAGACCTCAGTCGGTCAGTCAACGAGTGTGAACGAGAGATGGAGAAGACTCAGTGAGCCATTATCATTGGTCATTGAGAGAGTGAGGCCAAAAGTTGGTCCGTCACTTAGTGGAAGACACGGACGCAAGGGCTTACCATGGAGTCAGAGAGGGCAACCCTGGACCTGCCAAGAGGTAATACCATATTAACTTACAAAGAAGTCAGATGATATGGAGAAGAAGCAGTCACAAGGATGTATCACCAAGTTAGGCGTGACACATCTACAGTAAACACCAGATCAAAGGATTACGTCTTAATTACACTCAAAGTGTTGAAGGTACAGTCAAGTGAATCAGTGAGGGAAATATTTCGTATAAATTGTTAAATGCCCGGTCAAGAAGAATTCAAATTCATGCCTAGTTTCTTTCAGTTGCAATGTCATAATTTCATATTCTCATCTGCTTTATCGCAACAAGACTCACTATTTTTTGATATATTATTTAAAGAATATATATTGTTCTATCAAACGAATTCATAGTTTTATTTCATTGACAGTAAAATATCTTAACCTCAAAATTAATGGGGAAACCGAACGCCAATCTCCTTTTCCCAGAACTTATATGGTATGTTGTCAAAAGTAAGCTTATTACCCCACACCCTAGAGATAGTCAAGAGTCTCATTCACCGGGCGAGTTGGCCGTGCGCGTAGAGGCGCGCGGCTGTGAGCTTGCATCCGGGAGATAGTAGGTTCGAATCCCACTATCGGCAGCCCTGAAGATGGTTTTCCGTGGTTTCCCATTTTCACACCAGGCAAATGCTGGGGCTGTACCTTAATTAAGGCCACGGCCGCTTCCTTCCAACTCCTAGGCCTTTCCTATCCCATCGTCGCCATAAGACCTATCTGTGTCGGTGCGACGTAAAGCCCCTAGCAAAAAAAAAAAAAAAAGAGTCTCATTCTATTATTGCTGCACTGAGTGGCAGCTGGCGCCCTTTAGATAACGTATGTGTAAGTAAGCAGGTAACAAGTAAGTATGAGTACAAGGTCCGACGAGTGTGTATTTTATTTAATGAATGTTAATTTTCATAGTTTCCATTTTAAATGCAGATATTCAGATTTATCAAGTTAAATACAGTTTTATATATGTTTGTAAAATTAGTCAGACAGTTAGGAAAGTCACAACACTAACCACATATTAACTATGATGGTTAGCTATTCACTAATGTTTTATTACTTCGTTAGCCGTAACGGCACTTGGTGCAACACGGATACTGTTATATTGTCTTTGATAAGAATAGTTTATTTGCTGAAGTGTGAGAAAATGAATCCCTTACTCTATTGTACACAAGTAGCTAAGGAAAATGGAAGAAAAATGCAAGCCGAAGACTACCCCTCCTTCTTTCACTCTACACCGAGGACACAAAAGGGTTAATAAGGCGAGAATGAGAATATTGGAATGGCAGTTTTCAGAATTTTCAATCACGTGCCAGTATACATTATAAATAGAAATGTAACAAAACAGGCAAAACAGCTTGATTTTAAGCTATACGTCTGAGCCATCATATTACAGGAATTCTGACAGGAATAATTCAAAGATTATTCACTTTTTTCGAAGGAAGGTGTCGGTACTGCACACCAAAATTATTTTTATTACTATTATTACATGCAAAGCAAGTTGATACTGCGGTCGACGATACTGCAAGGATAATCTCGCGGTGCCTATAACCAACGCCAGTGCAGAAAATGTACTCAATTGTTGGAATAGCCCCACCCATAATTCGGAGGGCCACTGCTGTAGACGCTGAGACAACAAAGCAGGGCAATGACTATGGGCCTTGGTCACCAAACTGCAAGGTCTCGCCTCAGATCCCGCAAGAGCGTCCTTGCCAGTAGGACTCTGCCAATGGAGGAAACACCAGAGTTAACTCATCTTAACAGATGGAGGAGCTCAATACCCGCTGACATGTCACCAAAGGAAGAACTAGTTCCTGGCGCCGACCCACCTTACCCTGCATGGAGGTTCCTCAACCGCTTAAGAGCGAGCGACCCTCGATGCAAGGCCAGCCTTAAGAAATGGGGGATCCTTCCACCAAACACAGACACCTCTTGTGAATATGATGCTGAACAAAACCCAAGCAACCTACTTATCTGTCCACTCCTGGACAACCCATGTACATCACAAGATGTTTTCAGAGGAAACAACAAGGCCACCGCAGCTGCAGTTTTTTGGAATAGCTGACCGGACACGGAAATGAATGAATGAAGGTTTGATGAAAATTATGGTTAATTAATTAATTAATAAATTTCGTGTGGCTATTTCTAGCCGAGTGCAGCCCTTGTAATGCAGACCTTCCGATGAGGGTGGGCGGCATCTGCCATGTGTAGGTAACTGCGTGTTATTGTGGTGTAGGATAGTGTGGTGTGTGAGTTGCAGTGATGTTGGGTACAGCACAAACACCCAGCCCCCGGGCCATTGGAATTAACCAATTAAGGTTAAAAACACCGACCCGGCCGGGAATCGAACCCGGGACCTCCTGAACCGAAGGCCAGAACGCTGACCATTCAGCCAACGAGTCGGACGATAATGATGGTGATGGTGGTGATAATAATAATAATAATAATAATAATAATAATAATAATAATAATAATAATAATAATAATAATTACTATTATTATTTCCCTTGTCGAAGTGTGCATTATGATGAAGTAAGACAAATGTTTAAGAGTCCATGACCCATGCAATTTTAGGAAAGATAGGTAAACTAACAGTAACAGAAAGGGAGGAATCTCTGAGAATTTAAGTTGAAGCCCGGGGCAATATCCGAAAGAGTGACATTTCAGAGTGAAAAAAGAAAAAAAAAAGGAAAATGTATTTTAAAATAATTAACTTATGTCCAGTTTCTGCTTTCTTCAAATTTCTCTGTCAATACATAGCCTGTAAGAGAACTCGCCCACTTGTTGTAAACCTGTCAGGTGAATACCTACATGATAACATCAAAGTAATGATCATACATTCAGTGTTGACGTGCTAATAGAATCATGCAATATTCATGTACTAATTTTGCTCGTCATAACCCAGAAACCCAGACATATTAATTAGGCTCAGCGCGGCACCGAAATTATTAACGAACCAAATAAACTCTTGTAGATAAATTAACTTATAATTAAGATTAATAATATCAAATATGAGCTGATGGACGTGAATTATTTTTACAATAATGCAAGTAGAAACTATTCTCATAGGAGAAATTGTGCATAATTGTGCGTATTACGTAACTGGCCATCTCAATCAGCACGTTGCACTGACATTATTTTGTAAAGAAAACGGTAAATATTAGCATGTTTACGATGTATTAGCGAGAACTAGCAATTTCGGTCGAATATTTCCAACGCTTCATGAAAAACTATTAAAATATAATGTTGATTGTTAAAATGTGCTATAAATTTCCAATTTCATGATGCTCATTATACATTATTTTAAACAAAGTACAGGGTAAGAGCTGCCGCCTTATACATGTTAGGCTACTGTATTGTAGATTCATCTTATTTTGCAGTGTAGAGGCCCTGCCTAGAATGAAATCTAAAATGGAAGACTACAAAAAAAATTGCCTTCGAGCTGGAGTAATTACCCAATGAAGGTTCAAATACCCGACCTCTCCGGAAATCGAACCAGAGACACGTTGAAACAAAGGCCAACATGCTACCCAGTTGGCCAATGAGCCACTGAGAGGGACGGAGTCATGATGAAGTACACCCCCTCCCCAATCCGGCCTAACTGCAACAGCTGCTCAGCTCGAAGGCCTGCAGATTGCGAGGTGTTGTGTGTTTGGCACGACGAAGATTAAATTAAGTTTTAATTAACATTAAATCATCATACACACATCATCATTACAGACCGTTTGACTTCCAGCGTTCAGTCAGCAGGCCTCTGTGAATTTACTAAATGTCGCCACAATCCTCTATTTGCAACTAGTGTGTGGCCTCATTTAGTTCTATACGTCTTATCTTTAAATCATTAGAAACTGAGTCTAAACACCGTCGTCTTGGTCTCCCTCTACTTCTCTTACCCTCCATAACAGAGTCCATTATTCTCCTAGGTAGCCTATCCTCCTCCATTCACCTCACATGACCTCAGCACCGAAACCGGTTTATGCGTACAGCTTCATCCATCGAGTTAATTCATAACTTAGCCTTTATCTCCTCATTCCGAGTACCCTCCTGCCATTGTTCCCACCTGTTTTTACCAGCAATCATTCTCGCTATATTCATGTCTGTTACTTATGAATAGAATATACTGAGTCCACCCAGCTTTCTCTCCCGTAAAGCAAAGTTGGTCTGAAAACAGACCGATGTAAAGATAGTTTCGCCTGGGAGCTCACTTCCTTCCTACTGAATACTGTTGATCGCAACTACGAGCTAACTGCATTGGCTTTACTGCACCTTTATTCAATATAACTTACTATATTACCATAGTGGAGATCACACATCCTAAATACTTGAAAATATCTACCGGTTCCAGCTCTTTATCACCAATCTGACATTCAATTCTGTTGAATTTTTTACCTGCTGACATCAATTTAGTCTACGAGAGGCTAATTTTCATACCACACTCATTGCATATATTTTCAAGTTCCAAGATATTAGACTGTAGGCTTTCGGTACAATCTACCATTAAGACCAAGTCGTCAGCATAGGCCAGACTGCTTACTACATTTCCACCTAAATGAAGCCCTCCCTGCCACTTTATACCTTTCAGAAGATGATCCATGTAAACTACGAACAACAAACGTGAAACATTACAGCTTTGTCTAACCCCAGTAAGTACCCTGAACCAAGAACTCATTCTATCATCAATTCTCACTGCAGCCCAATTGTCAACAAAAATGCCTTTGATTGGTTTAATAATCTACCCTTAATCCCATAGTCCCCCAGTATGGTGAACCTCTATTCCCTCGGTACCCTGTCATATGCTACCTCTAGATCTACGAAACATAAACACAACTGTTTATTCCTCTCGTAGCACTTTTCAGTTACCTGACGCATACTGAAAATCTGAAACTGACAGTCTCTCTGTGGTCTGAAACCACACTGGTTTTCATCCAACTTACTCTCAACAACTGATCACACTCTCCCTTCCAAGATGCCAGTGAATACTTTGCGTTTTATACAAATCAATGAGATATATCGATATTTGTTGTAATTCTTCCAGTTCCCTTGCTTGCAGATAGGTGCACTTACTGCTTTTGTCCAATCTGAAAGTACCTTACCAACACTCCATGCTAATTTTACTACTCCATGAAGCCATTTCATCCCTGCCTTCCCACTATACTTCTCCACTTCAAGTCCAATTTCATCTATTCCTGCTGCTTTATTACAATGTAATTTATTTACCATCCTTTCCACTTCTTCAAGCGTAATTTCACCAACATCATTTTCCTCCTCCCCATGAGCTCGGTTGTTCGCGACACCACCAGGAAGATTTCCTGTTACGTTGAGAAATTTTCAAAATATTCCCTCCACCTCTCCAATGTTTCCCTGGGATCAATTATGACTTCACCTGAAGTATCCGAAACACTGTTCATTTCCTTTCTCCCCCCCGCCCCCTTCCTATGATCCTTTATTACGGTCCGGAAAGGTTACTCTGCTGCTTGATATAGCCTTTCAAGGTTATTACCAAAATCTTCCCAGGACTTCTTTTCGGATTCAACAACTATTTGTTCCGGTCTGTTTCTTTCATCTATGTAGAAGTCCCTATCTGCATCAGCCCTTGTTTGGAGCCATTTCTGATAAGACATCATTTTATGTTTACAGGCTGCTCTCACTTCATCATTCAACCAAGATATTAGATTTTTTTCCATCTTTACACACAGTTGTTCCTAGGTATTCCCTTGCTGTAGCTACCACAGCATCCCTGTATACCACCTATTCTCTTTCTATATCCTGAACCTGTTAACTGCCATCTGTTCGGAACTTTTCATTAATCATATCCATGTATTTCTGCGTAATTTTCTCGTCCTGGAGATTTTATGCCGGCCCCGTGGTGTAGGAGTAGCGTGCTTGCTCCTTACCTGTAGGTCCCGGCTTCGATTCCCGGCCAGGTTAGGGATTTTTACATGGATCTGAGGGCTGGTTCGAGGTCTCCTCAGCCTACGTGATTAGAATTGAGGAGCTATCTGACGGTGAGATAGCGGCCCCAGTCTAGGACGCCAGGATTAGCGGCCGAGAAGATTCGTCGTGTTGACCACACGGCACCTCGAAATCTGCAGACCTAGCGGTCGTTTGGTAGGCCAAGTCCCTTCAAGTGCTGTAGGGCCACGGGGAAGACATTTTGTACCCGTATTCGTTTGCAGACAGATTTCACTTTCTCTATCTTAGGCGTTGAGACACTTAGCTCACTACAGATCATATAACGGTCTCTTTCAACGAAAAATCCCCGATAAAAACGTACATTCCAAACAGATTTCCTGAATTTGAAGTCGGTGAAGATATAGTCTATTATGGATGTGGTACCACTAGCCTCTCATGTGTAGCGGTGAATAGCCTTATGCTTGAAGAACGTATTCGTAACTTCTAAACACATACCAGCGCAAAATTCCAGCAAACGCTCTCCATTCGTATTAGCTTACATATCTTCCCCACATTTACCAATCACCCTTTCGTATCCTTTAGTTCTATTTCCAACTCTCGCATTGAAAACGCCTCTTAGCACTAGCCTATCATTGCTGTTGATCCTGACTACGATGCCACTCAGTGCTTCATACAACTTGTCAATTTCATCCTCAACTGTACCCTCACATGCTGAATACACTGAAACAATTCTCGTCCTAATTCCTCCAACTGCCAGATCTACGCACATAATTCACTCATTTACGTGCCTAACAGAAACTATATTGCGTACAATAGTATTCCTGATAAACAGCCCTACCCCAGACTCTGCCCTTCCCTTTTAACACCTGTCAAGTACACTTTATAATCTCCGCTCTCTTCCTCGTTATCTCCCCTTACCCGAATATCACTTACTCCTAGCACATCCAGATGCATCTTCTTTGCTGACTCAGCCAGTTGTACTTTATCTCCTTCATAATCCCCATTAATATTGATAGCTCCCCATCGAATTCCATTTCGTTCGCCAAATTCCAAATTCGCCTGTCAAATGAGAGTGGACTCCGTTACTCTAGGTCCAAGGATTGCTTAAAATTTTCTGACCTTGGTAAATTCATGAAGCAGGATGCTACTATACCTTCACATAGTTCAAGTGAGGATCTCTCCTCTAACGGGTTATGGACCACCGGTGGATCGTATAGTCCTAGCCGCCTGAGCACAAGGAAGGCCATGACTCAGAATATGTCCGAGATGCCCACTCCCATTCCGTGGCAACTGGTATCCCGACTCTCAGGACCACTTACTAGGCCACTCAGCCGTTGCCCACGGTTCACGAACTAGGACGTGACTACAATAACTCACACCATGAACCACTTAAATTAACCATAACTGAACCAAATTCAGTTTTATTGAAAAGCGAGATATCGGGAAGATATTATGTACAAAATAGTGCATCTAATAGTTATTAGGAGAAAACACTCATCGATGATTGTGCAGTCCAATAAACAGAGAAATGCAATTTCAAAATATATTTCGAAATAACTTTTGGTTCTTCGAATTCTACAGTAGTTCTCTTGCAGCTACTTCGTCGAAATTGATGGCATATTTCCTAAGTGAATATGTCTTATAAAGAGTTAGGCTATTTTCCTTTATCACAGACATATAATAGTGTATTTATGAAACAACGGTCATGATTTATCCTTATTCTCACTTTAATCGGAATATAAACAAACAAACAAACAAACAAACAAACAAACAAACAAACAAACAAACAAACAAACAAACAAACAAACAAACAAACAAACAAACAAACAAACAAACAAACAAACAAACACCAAAGCTACAAACTGCGCAGATGGTCATTATTACACTTGAAACGGATAACTGAATGCAACATTTTGTCAAAATAGTCAATGGACAGACACACGGTCGTTACGATTTTATTTATAGCTTATAGATAAGGAATCTGCTAAAAGTACATATTTTGGGCTACGGGTCTGTCCACTGGCCTTAACCTGCAGAACCGTCCTTTAATAATGTCTGCATCCGGGAGATCGTGGGTTCGAGCCCCACTGTCGGCAGCCCTGAAGATGGTTTTCCGTGGTTTCCCATTTTCACACCAGGCAAATGCTGGGGCTGTACCTTAATTAAGGCCACGGCCGCTTCCTTCCAACTCCTAGGCCTTTCCTATCCCATCGTCGCCATAAGACCTATCTGTGTCGGTGCGACGTAAAGCGACTAGCAAAAAAAAAAAAAAAAATTATATCTCCCTTATCAATCATCCTATCGAAGAAGTGCACATGAGGAAAAAGTTTTGGAAATGGGTTTCCTTCAAGGTTGGTTGATTACCATCCAGGGTGATCTGGGATATTATGTGGGAGAGTAAAATCACAGTTTCAGTTTCCTGAAAACCCGAATTCCGCTGCCGGTATTTGAAGGGCTATGGGCCCTAAGGGCTACATTTAACAGGGGGATTGTAAATATGAATTTTAGTTAAAATAAGTCCATACGTTTTGCAGTAATAAGTATTATGCTGTACACGGACCTGCCCTTATGCTACGTCCGCTCGAATTTACTCTGAAAAAAAAGGTGCGTTAATGATATCTCGAATATTAATCCTCCTATTGAAATGATGAACATGAGAAAAAAGTTTTAGAAATTGATTTACATAAAGGTAGGTAGATTTCCATTAAGTTTCATTGCATATTTTATGGGAGTGCAAAATCAAAGTTTGGGATTCGCATAAACCCCCAGTCATATCAGGGGTTAAGATAAAATATTAGCCCGATATACCTACCCAATGACAGGTGGATTCTAAATATGAAGTTCTCAAGTTATAAGAACTCAAACAAACATACAAACGGACACAAACGCAAAAAAATATGCAGATGGTCTTTATTATACCTTAAACGGATAACCGAATGAAAATTTTGCTAAAATAGTCATTGTACAGACACACGGTCGTTTCGGGTAGATTTTGGATCCATTCATAACCCATTTTAGCTCAAATGTTCGATTAGTTTAGGCGTGCTTGAACGAGAAATTAAGAGACTTCATTTAGTTTTAAACTATTACGCAATTTTTAAAAGGCATGATAACGCAAATATCGTATTCAGGTTATAATAATAATTTCGTGTGGCTATTTCTAGCCGGGTGCAGCCCTTGTAAGGCAGACCCTCCGATGAGGGTGGGCGGCTTCTGCCATGTGTAGGTAACTGCGTGTTATTGTGGTGGAGGATAGCGAAGTAAACTCGTGTCCTCATCCTGAGGTGGTGCAGCTCTTTTCAGGCACACCCCCAATGGAGGTGAGCTGCATGTACCATTCCAACCACATAACAGCCCTCCTGTCAGTTTTAAATTCCTGGCAGCACCGGGAATCGAACCCGGGCCCCAGAGGATGGCAGCTAATAACACTAACCTTTACGCTACGAAGGCGACGTATTCAGGTGAATGTCTTGAAACAAAGCATTGTAGAATGTACCCGTCTTTTACCTCCGCGCCCCTTACACGGTAGTTAAATAATTTTAAATAATGGTTGCAAATTTCCCTTTGGAAAAAGTCAAATTATTATAAATAGGCCTTTCAATAAATGAAACTCATATTTATAACGATTAACGTATGAATCGTTTTTGAGAGAAATCTGTAAGGTATTTGGAATCGACAAGTGTTGGATTCAGAGCACTGAATGGGGGATACTGACTCAGGGCCTATGAAACTACCACAATTGAAATGATAAGTTCTTTAGAGTATGAGGAGGTGAGGTCTCTCTGATGTGATATGTATCTCAGTCATGATCATCCGTCAATACTTCACATGACAGCCTTCACGGTTGATAGGTAACATCATGCGCACATTTTGTTTCGCTAACTTTGTGACGCAAAGGATCAGATGACCCCCAGACAGACATAAGACATTTATGTCAAAAGTTTAACCATCATCACAATGGTTTTCCCTTTACTTCTCTTACCTTCCAAGGTCCAGTGGATTATACTAGTAGGTAACCTACCTTACTCCATTCAGTCACGTGATCGCACTGCTGAAGTCGCTTGATGAGTAATGCACTGCTTCATCCTTATAATTTATTCCTAACTTAGCCTTTATCTCCTCGTTTTGAGTACCATCATGTCATTCTTTACACCTCCTTTTAATCGGAATCATTGTTGCTGCTATCATTCGTGCTGCTTCTAACTTATGGATAGGATATCCTCAGTCCTTCCAGACTTCACACCCGTACTGCAAAGTCGTCTGAGAACAAGCTGTTATACAGGTAGTTCGCTGGTTAGACAGCCGCTTATTTGCTATATTTCAAATTGGGATTATATTAAATCCTACAGGTATGTGCTTGGTGTCATTATCTTTTCCATTTACCTAAGTTTAAGCAAATTTGGTTTTAATTTCAAATTGTTATAAGAAAAAAATACTGTATGAGGGAAGATAAAAATTTTAATTTCAATTTTCTCAGACTTAAGAGTAGATTTGTAGCTTTCGGCGCCCTTGAAGTTTCCCTATTGGAAATATGATGTTAATTCGGAGAGATGAACGGTGATATTAATTGGCTGCTGCCTGACTAATTCAGCATTAGCTTCTTGGAACTAGATCGTGTTGGACTGGGCTATTTTATACATCACAATCCTTTCAATTTATGAACAGATGTTCTAGTTTCATTTAGTTCAAATATATTGGGGCAGCGAGTCATAATATTCTGAATTTATGATTAATATACTTGCATCGTCGGGAAAGCACCATTTTTCACGGATAATCTAGTTGTGTTGTCGCACAGGATGACAATTAACACAACTAGACGGATTTTCCTGACCAGACAGCATTGCTATGGTCATCAATTTTTCCATATAAATTATCTATATATGTCCACCTTTCACAGTGATACTGAGAAAATGAGAACGTTCTAAGAGTTGAAATTGCCACCAGATATAATTTATTACCTTTCCTATACCCAAGAAATACACCATGCAACTCTCATGAGCACAATTTTCGAATCTTGTAAAGGATAATACGCTTCCGTCAGCGACTCTCCTTTAAACTACGGACAGGGTACTAATAATTTTAAAACTTGTACATTGAAATATTTCTCACTTCTGAGTTTTGAAGGAAAAGCACGTCAAGCTATTGTGCTTATGGATACAGAAACAGATCCTAAAATGGTTATACAATGAAATTGGACAATTGCTTGTTTTCAGCTCTGATTATTATTTAACGTATGGCTTATACAGACAATATCAGTAATATATCTGCATATTTACAGCTGAGAAACAAATTAATTTGTGCTTCACAATTGAATATCAAGTTTTTCAATCCAACGTACAGCTTCTGGACATACCAGCAGGAAGTCATCACCGTGATACGCTCGAATCCTACATTCCCTGACGATATGATGAACAGTCTGGTGTGGAGCTCCGCATTCACAGTCTGGATTAGGTAGCTTTTTCCACTTATGGAGAGCGGCTCTGCACCGGCCATGTCCTGTTCTGATTCTATTCAGGGCAGTCCAGGTCTTGCGTGGTAGGTGGGGTCCACTTGGACGTTCAGGACCTGAGAAGAAGGTATGAAGGCGCACATCCGTTGGTGCTTCCCATCTACCTTTCCACTCATCAAGAGATTTAAAATTCTTAGCATCCATGTTAGCAGCATGACGTAGAGTTGGATGGCGTGATTTCAGTCTATTAAGATTCAGAAGTGGCAGGTCACTATTCACGGGTAGACTAGGATTTCTTGAGATCTTGTGGAATTCCTTCATAAGGGCATTAGATCGGCGTAGATCAGGTGGCATTATACCAGTTAGCAGTGGAAGCCAATGAACTGGAGTAGATGTGATTGCGCCAGAAATGATGCGCATTGTGGTATTCAGCTCTGAAGTATCATGCTGTAAGACGCAACAAATAGAATTTTCTCTTACATTATCTATTTAACAATAATAACGAAATGAGTTTTAGTCATTTTAAAATGGCCAAGGCAGTAAATGACAGGTTTCTCCGTTAATATTAGGAGCTTTAGTCATTTTAAATTGGCCAAGGCAGTAAATGTCAGATTTCTCCGTTAATATTAGTGGTATTGTAAACCTGTAAATAACGAAAATTAACGGTACTACTGAAAACGGCCGTTACTTTCGTTAATTAAAAGAAAGTTTTGTCAAGCTTGTAAGTTTGAAGTAATGTTCATTATCACATATTCCAGAGATTGATGAGACAGTGCAAGTAGAAATTCGATTGGCAGCACTGATTAGATAAGGAAGTTCACTAGTGGCCTTTGAAATAATGTGGGAGATTTTAATAAAAATCTTATTAAACAAAGACACTTCTGTCACTTTAAAGGAAAATATGTTTCAGACTGCGTTCTGCCTTTACAGATAGGTTTCAGACTCCGATCCGGTGCGTTTCGGCACCACTGCATCTCTGATTATTATAATGAGTACGTAGAATATTAGTTTAAAGTAAAGATAGAGCTACGTAAGTTAACATAATTTTGCTTACCGATCGATTAATGCAGGCCTAACGGATTATAATTATGTTCTGCGTTTTTAACATGTTGCTTTACGTCGCACTGACACAGATAGGTCTTAAAGGAAATTCTAAGTTCCCATGGAGGGAATTAGATATTTTTCCACCAATAGAGCGTGTCAAAAATCAGATGTAAGGCTTTTTTCAGGCGTTTTGCTCTATGATAGAGAAAACGCCTGAAAAAAGCCTTACATCTGACAGATAGGTCTTATGACGACGATGGGATAGGCCTAGGAGTGGGAAGGAAGCGGCCGTGGCTTTAATTAAGGTACATACCCTGCCTGCGTATTTTGAGATTATATAGGTACAGATAAGCCATACATAAGATTCTTTGTATTCTTTGTATTTCTTTGTATAGTTGTAATTTGAAATCATTGCGTTGTATATCCTGATATCTAAAATCATGTAACCAGGAATATGGTAATGTTCAAAGGTTTTGTTTAAATGTAGTCTAATTTTAGAGTCATATGTTATTCAATACTTGTTTTACGGTATACCACAAGTATTACCCGTAATATAAATGTTATTATAGGCCTACCTAAAAGCTAATAATTTCTGACCAATTAAATAATAATAATAATAATAATAATAATAATAATAATAATAATAATAATAATAATAATAATAATTTTTTTGAAGGCTTATATCAGGTAGTCAGACTTTAAATGTTAGAAATATTGATATCTATGCACTATAAAACCTGTACTGAATCCTGAATTAGAGTACCCTGGGAGCAGGACAACTGCTTGTTTTCATCGAGCAACATGTAGTGTTTCCTCAAACTATGCTGTACAGTGATACCAATATTTATATTTGTGGTGATGAAACAGTCATTAACAGAGCACTATACACACCTACTCCGGGACTAAGTGTCTATGATGGCTGAGGAGCTGGTTGTTTATCCCAGGGCCTAACGGGAGTACACTGACTGCTAGTTCTTAATAATAAAATCATAAAATTAATGAATAAGCAGGCAAGTGGTAATAATGTTTAAACTAAACTATGAATGATATCCAAAACAAAATGTATTAAGCCCTTATGGTAGGTAAATGGAAATGCAAATGTGTTGAAATCAAGTAACACAAACAATTACTCTGACAAAAAATATAAATAATCTACAAATGACCCGAACGGGATTCAGAGTTAAGTCCAAGGCTTGAAAGTTGTAAAATATATGAATTTTCTATCATCATTTGATGTTTAAGGTCTAGATACGTATACCCCCAGAAAAACCCAGTCCATGAGTGAAAAACGGGTTAATCATAATATTTCATTGCTAGAGTCTAGTACTACCACGTACCTGAAAACCCTAGACATTCCTAACTTGGAGTTACAAAATAAAAACGTTGTGCTGTGCTCTAAATAATACAATCAAGAAAATGTACGAAATTTAAAAACACTGGATTTCGTTTGAATTAACTTACTCACGGCTAGAATAGTTTTTACAGCAAAGTACGTGCGCGAGTAATAAATCTCAAGAATCCTTCTTCCCTTCATTTAACTGAACTTGACACGTTACAACTGGCATCATAAACCTGGTCTCAGAATACAGTAACACATGTTTTTTTCTCATATTCACATTATTCCTTAAAATTTCTCATTATATAGCCTATCTCTGGCTCTTCTTAACGACTTATTCATTACGTCATATTCACTGAAAGTACTCATTTACATGCTTATATGTGTCAACTAATATTCTCTCTTACATATTTCATCCTCGCATGCACTGCTCCCACTGTTTAAAAGTAATCACTTCTACCAGACTCATTACAAAACGGATAAGGGTAAATGGACTTCAATAGAGATACATTTTTAGGACAGCACGCACTTTACTATGTGATGACTTCAAATCAGAAACTCGTATACAGAAAATCCTAGCTACATTATCCATACGACGTGGATATCACTGGATCGAAACTCGACGCACAGACAATGAGTGGTTAACTCTTGAAGAAAACTCACACGCAAATCATGCTATCATGCCACATCGCCATTGCCTTTACTTCAAGAACGTAATGCCTACTATCTTACCATTTCTCATTACAGGAAAGAAACACAATCTACTGAAAATAATATCGAAGGATCAGTTATCAAGTTCCATTGATAATATGTAAATGCACGCATTAAACACTTGTGATCAACACTATTAAAAAACTAAACAGCAAATAAACAACTTAACCTAGTCCTAACAAGCCCTTGCCATACCAAACTATTGTAAAATGAAATTTAACTTATAACCTAAACTAATATTCACAAAATGCAAGACAAACTAGCTATCGCACACTGTTAATGATTAATTCATTGGGTACTTACCTTTCCCATGTTCGATCTTCCATCGCCGCATCCCCTTGGGCGTTGATATAAGTAAGTTACCACATAACCCAGTGGTTCCTAAGGTGTGCTTCACGGTGCCGTCAAGGCCCCGCACCGAGGATATTGTCGTATGTCTACTCAGCAATTACATCACATGTGTGTCAATTTGGTAGATGATAGTATTGTGTGATGTGTCTGAATTGTGAATAGCACTAACACTCAGTCACCTAGTAACTGGAATTCACCGCTTACTATGAAATACTTCGACTCGACTGAGAATAGCACCAGAGGCCCAAGGACCTATGGCCAAAATGCCTACTACCACTCAGATATGGAGCCGAACTCAGGTGGTGGTGATTGTTGTTTTCAGAGGGAGTACAACTGGGCAATCATCTTCTCTTAACCCTAATCAGCGGAAAAATGGAAGAAGTTCGATCAATTCAAGAATGATGCTATCGACAAAAGAAACTGAAGGGCTACTAAGACGTAAAAATGAAATAATCCCTAGGCCTAGGAATCAAATACCACCTGGGTCGGCAGAGAACAAAGAGTTGGCTGAGGGCTGACAGATAGGAAAGATGAAACTCAGAAGCTTGGTACAAGTAAGTGTATACAATGACAGATTCATATTGGGGTTTCGCGGACGAAAATCCAAGCTCCCTAGTTCAGGACCTCTCAAAAGCCCAAAATCTCACGCGTGCAAATAGCGGCGCAAGAGCTCCGTGCACTGTGCATCGGTTCCACTCGGCTCGGCTCGGACACACGCTTCGTCTCTGGGCTATTCGGCTAAGCTCGCCTCAACTCGGCTCGGATTTTGAGCGCTACGGAGCAAGTGAGGAAGAGGCAGACATGGGGAGCGAGCGAGACAGGCGTGGGGAAAGAGAGAGACAGAGCTATTGCTCCAAATCGAGGAGTGGGGTCTGCACTCTGGTCAACCAAGCGAAGTCGTCTTTTGCACCCTGCGCAGTGCATGCATTCTGAGAGGCCCCGCCCTAGTTGAAAGACCCTGGAGGTGAGCCGGATTCCGTGAGTGAATGATGAAAGAGGCTGTCAATATCGTCTTCTTTTCCCCTTGAAGGTATGTCAACAACTGTAATATGTTTAGTTAATCAATGTCTTTTCTAGTGGATAATACTAAAATTGGAGAAGCATTTTTATCACTTCATAAATAGCTTCTGAGAACTCCATGGCTTATAATATTACTCTACATACTTTGACTTTGGTTATTCAAACTTGCTACCCGTGTTCATTTCCCGCTGACTGGTCGTGAACTTGATACAGAACAAAACATTCACAGAAACACCTTCTGCTTGGATAGCCAAATTTCCTGTTACCTTCATTTCAGTAATAATAATAATAATAATAATAATAATAATAATAATAATAATAATAATAATAATAATAATAATAATAATAATAATAATAAACTAAGGTAAGGGTTATTCTGCCCGAAGGCAGGTCCGAACCTCCTCAGAGGTGTTCCTGAGCCGGAGTTTACGTGCGATAGGTTGGCCAGTTCCTTTCCGCTCCTCCATTCCCTTACCCCCACCAACAGCGCGTGGCAACCCATCCAACTCCTGACCACGCCCAGTGTTGCTTAACTTCAGAGATCTCACGGGATCCGGTGTTTCAACACGGCTATGGCCGTTGGCAAATAATAATGATAATAATAATAATAATAATAATAATAATAATAATAATAATAATAATAATAATAATAATAATAATATATCCCACCAAACACACAACATCAAGAAATCCACTAGTGTCTGTTCTGGTATCCGGCAACTAGAGGTCTGCGTCTGTTCACCTAGTTGGTGCGGCAGTGAAATATGGCTTGATCGCAACAAACAAGTCTGTAATTACCGTGATCTTTATCAAAGATCACCACAACGAAATTCAACTGGATGTAATCGTGATGGAATGAAAGGAAAAAAGAAATCCGCTACCCCAGGCCCCAGTCAACGCACTGAACTGTCCTGGTCATCAGATTATGATTGACCAGGAACATCATGAGGAAAAGAGTTGGAGTTTCTCAAAATCTCTTCGCAAACACTACATTGGCACACTCAATTCAAACATTCTCTTCAAACTTAGAAAACTAAAACAACTCACAAACATGCTAGAAAAATGTTACATCCAAATTCCTGCCATTCAAGAGACGCGCTTCATACATGAAAACCATTTCGACATATAAAATTACAGGATTTACAAAGGTAAACCTGCTGTCAGAAGAGGCACACCATTATTGTTTGGTACAGGACTTGCAGTATACAAATTAGTCATGCATATCATCACAGACTTCAATTCCATATCAGATCTTATCTCCACACTCTCCTTCAAATCAGGTAATAAAGCGTACACAATTATCAATGCGCATGCACCTGCAAATTACCATAATAGAAAGAAGCCACAATAAATTGAAGGCTTCTGGGAAGATATGGAAGAAGTAACCTACAACGTACCAGAAAGACATGTGAAAATGTTAATGGTAGACTTCAATGCGCAATTAGACAAGGAGAGAAAATACTGAAAAATAACAGGCCCGTACTCGGCACACATTCGCGCAAACAAAAAAGGTGAACACTTCATAAATTATAGTCAAAATTTTAACCTCAAAATTATGTCAACGCAATTTCAAAAGCTAAGACGAAACTTACAACATGGAAAGCACCCAACACAGTGTGAGGAGATATTCCAGATTGATCATGTGGCCATTTCCAAGAAAAATATACGGGAAATTTTAAATGTCAGAATGTGTAAAGAATTCTTCGAGTCTGATCATTATTTACTACAAGCTAAGATTTGGCCAATCCCAAGACAGAAAAAGACAGCGCAAAACAAAATAGTCAAACCTGTTCCGGAATTCTTGAAGATAAACAGGGATAAAATCGCTGAAGAAATTCATAGGCATTCAACAGACACTTGGACAGGACTAGCGAAGGCAGTTCAGAAGGCAATGTGCTGGGGACAAGCTCCTAGATAACGAAAACATAGATGGAGGAACGTAATTTTTGATCAAGCCATTGAGAGAAGAGAACAAGCATGGGAGAAGTTCAGCAGTAACAAGACATCAGAAACATGGAAGGAATTCCACTTAGTTCAGAAACAATCATCGAAGGAAATCAGAAGAGAAAAACGAGCATACGACAATAACAGGCTAAAAGAAATTGAGGAAGAGTTCAAGTGAAATAACACAAGAAATTTTTACAGAACTTTCAAAGAAAATATTAAGAGCTATCAATTTCCTAGCCTATGCTTACGAAGAACACATGGATCCCTAGAAAAAAATACGAAAGGAAACTGTATAATTCTAAAAAATTACGTTGATAAACTTCTTAATTGCAAAAAAACCCACAGAAAACTAACATTCCATAAAACTACATCCAACCCCGATTCTAATCCACCTACAATAGAAGAGATAGAGGAAATCATAAAAGAAATGAAAAATAAGAGACAAGCAGGGGAGGGTGGTATTATCGCCGAGATCCGGAAGCTCCAATATGAAACCATCACCAACAAATCAGAGAAAATTGGGTCACAGATAAAGTGCCAAGTGCCAGAGAAATGGAAATGTGCATTAATACAAAGGGTGATAAGTCAGATCCAAGAAATTGCAGAGGTATTTCGTTAGTACCAGTTACGTATAAAATTTTCTCTAAGGTGCTATTAAATAGGCTAGAACCACAAGTAGATCCACAAATAGGGAAATACCAGGCAAGCTTCAGAAAAGGGAGATAATGCATCGAACAGATCTGGAACTTGAGGACTATTTTGAAAGTCAGACAAACAAGAAACACTGTAGTTACCTTTGTGAACTTAAAAAAAAAGTGCACGACTCCCTAGACAGACGCTCGTTGGCGTACTGGAAGAATATGGCATTGGCAGAAATACCAGAGCACTTATACAACAGACGCTTACAGACACCACCTCGAAGATCAAGTTCATGGGATAAATTTCGGAACATTTCCAGATACACACAGGTGTCCGACAATGAGACGGGCTCTCACCAGTATTAGACAAAATTATCAAGCAGTGGGAGGAACAAGTTAAAGGAATACAGCTGTGAAGAACACGTGAAACAAAAACAATCATAAAATGTCAGGCATTTGATGATGACATAAGCATACTTAGCAATAATACACAGGAGGCAAAGGAGGCACTGGAACGCTGGCATGAAATAGCTGCCAAAACAGGTCTACAGATATTACACAAGAAGATCCAATACATGGAACGAAAGAACAACAATGTGCACACCATGCATACTGTATATAGAACCGTAAAAAGCGTCGAAAATTTTAAATATGTAGAGGAATACATGCAAATAGGAGAATCAAACAAGGCGTCTAACATGGAACGAACGGAAAAACTCCAGAAAGCATACAAACTCACATGGTCACATTATAATAAGGAAAGCATAACAAGACAGGCCAAGCTTAGACACTATAAAACAGTCGTATTACCAGAAGCATTGTATGCGTCAGAAACGACCACAATTGGAGCATCATGTATCATAGAGACAGAAAAAATAGAACGTAAAATTCTCCGAAAAATATTTGGACCAATACACAGAGATGGCATATGGATGAAACGATCTACCGAAGAGCTGTACCCGCACACTTACACACTCACAGACATGATCAGGAAACGAAGACTAACTTTCTATGGTCACATACATAGAATGGACAAAAAAAGGACTTACAAAGAAAATCTTTGATATAGTAAATAGTTCAAGCAAGAAAACGAATTGGTATCATGAAATAGAGGAAGACTTAAGGCAGGTGGGGATAAACAGACAACTAATAGGAAACATAAAAAAATCAGAAACAAAATTAATACAAAATGTATAATAAATGAGAAGAAAACAGGAACATTGTGGACAGAACAAAGGAAACAGGAGCACAGCCAAAGGATAAAGAGATTTTGGGAAGTGAAGAGGAAGAATGGAAGGAAGCGAAAACTGTGACATCACGAGATATTCGAGTTCAAACTCTGTCCATAAGGGCAAAAATGATATGAATGAATAGCAACAACAACAACAACAACAATAATAATAATAATAATAATAATAATAATAATAATAATAATAATAATAATAATAATAATGCGTGTTCCATTATATTTCGTGACGCCTTCATTTGCACCGTCATTTAGTTCGAAATAGCCGCACAGATTCATATTACTGCTTCAATCAACACCTGATGATCATTAGTCACCGACATGCTATTAAATGCGATGTAATGTTCCATTACTTTGATGAAAATATCTTAATTTAAAAATGGGTTATTGTAAATGCTCCTGGGCCTTGTTCATTACAACATTCGTACCGTCTGTCTTCCGTACAGTGTGTGAAAAACGCTCATTCACAGAGCTTTACGCATACGCTGAGTCCACAACGCTTTAAAATATCTCTAAGGTGATTCTGTATTCAGTTTATCTTGGACGAGATAGCAAAAGATAAAAAGCGTGTGCTATAAAAAGAGGCTGACGACAAAATGAATATTTTTACTCTTGTGCAAGCCTTGAGGTGTTGAGTCCTACCATTCATATGCCTATCTCTTTCCTCGAAGCGGTGCTGAAGGCAAAGCATCATTGTGCGGCTTTTACTGCACCTGCTTCGTCCCAAGCAACCCCTCTCCCCGCCCCGCAAGCGACGCCTTAGCAGGTAAGTGGGTAATTTGCGAACAAATCCTGACGCAGAGGGAATTGTGGGGCCGGTGTCTGGATTGGGCAGCGTTAAGTGGGAATGGGTTTATACGAAACTCCATTGCGGTTAGACGACGATTAGCTCTTGAATAGAGAAGAGGAATCTTATAAGGAGCCTTGTGCTTCTGCATCGCACACCAGGTGACGCTGTTGTTACGCAAAACAGGGTGAAGCCCCTTTATTTCTCAATAATGGGGGAGTGCTTTACTTCACAGTGGTCTATAACGAAATTGATACAGAAGGAAATCTCCTCTAACACTCTAGAAATCTCGTCCAATACGTAGTAAGGCCTTCCTACTTTCCTTCCCTTTCTATTCCTCTTATGGTAAAACACCCTAAACGAATGCGATGATCATTAAATTGCTAATAACATGCTTTTGTTTTGATCAAGAATGTTACTTGTATTAATTTTTATTCTTGATATTTAATTTCTTTTCTATCATTGACAACGGAATAATCACACCATTAACAAAGCAATCTCCATACAGGCCAAAAAGGCAATTCTGAAGAAAGGGAAGAAGGAAAAGACTACCACCATCTGTAACGTTGGCACTGAGTTGAAATGACCTTGGCAAAACGTAAGTTGAAATAACGTTGGATCTATGCCGGGTCGCATTTACCCCTCAGGTTAACCTGGAACTCATTTCTGTGCGGGATGAGTGAACCCTAGAGAGGCGTGCCGTTGATAGGGTGGACCATGAGAGACTACTGGCAAAAATGAGTGGAGTTGGACTAGACAAAGGAGTGAATAAATGGGTTGCTATAGTTCTAGAAAATAGATCTAAGAAAATAGAGTAAGTTAAGCTTTATCTGACCCTGTAATAATTCAAAGGGGAATTCCTCAAGGGAGTACTATTGGACCTTTACGTTATATATATATATATATATACATACACATAAATTATATGAATAAGGAAGTGGAATCACCAATAAGGCTTTTTGCAGATGATGTTATTCTGTATAGAGTTATAAATATGTTACAAGATTGTGAACAACTGCAAAATGCCCTCGATAATATAGTGAGATGGACAGCAGGCAATGGTATGATGATGAACGGGGTTAAAAATCAGGTAGTGAGTTTCACAAATAGGAAAAGTCCTCTCAGTTTTAATTACTGCGCTGGTGGGGTGAAAGTTCCTTATGGGAATCATTGTAAGTACCTAAGTGTTAATATAAGGAAAAATCTTCATTGGGGTAATGACATAAATGGGATTGTAAGTAGATGGTACAGATCTCTTGTACATGGTTACGAGGGTGTTTAGGGGTAAAGGATGTAAAGGAGGGGGCATGTAAGACTCTGGTATGAACCCAACTGGAGAAAGGTTCCATTGTATGGGAACATCACCAGGATTACTTGATTTAAGGACTGGAAAAAAATTAAAGAAGCTCGATTTGTTCTGGGTGATTTCCGATGGAAGAGTAGCGTTACAAAAATGTTGCAACGTTTGGTCTGGAAAGACTTGGGAGAAAGAAAACGAGCTGCTGGACTAAGTGGTTTGTTTTGAGCTGTCAGCGGAGAGATGGCGTGGGATGACATTAGTAGACGAATAAGTTCGAGTGTTGTCTTTAAATGTAGGAAACATCACAATATGAAGATAAAGTTGGAATTCAAGAGGACAAAATGGGGCAAATATTCGTCTATAGGAAGGAGAGTTAGGGACGGAAATCACTTACCAAGGGAGATGTTCAATAAATTTCCAACTTCTTAGAAATCACTTAAGAAAAGGCTAGGAAAACAACAGATAGGGAATCTGCCAACTGGGCGAGTACCTTAAATGCAGATCAGTATTGATTGATTGATTGATTGATTGATTGATTGATTGATTGATTGATTGATTGATTGATTGATTGATTGATTGATTGATTGATTACAGAAGCAGAAAACTTGTTCCTGAATTTTGCGACTTCTAGAGGCAGAATTGAAAATCCGTCCTTCCGTGTAAACCGAGCATGCCTTCACCACATCGACTAGGAAGTACCGAATGCCACATAAGTGTTATGTCCAATTGTGTAAATGGAGTGACACTGGAAAATGCATTAAGTAATGAAGTAAACTTTCCTCAGCTTATCCCAGTTATTTCTGGGGTCAGTGGAGGTACACAACCTAATTTTTATGGCTGGAGATTTAAGACCGGATGCCCTACCTGACGCCACGTGATTTCTGAGGTGAAAATCTCAACCCAAGATCAACTGGGATTTGAACCTACTAGCGCTTAGTGCTGTGGTTGTTACTCCAATAATTAAATGCCGATATGTGGTCTCACTTTGCATTTATCCTTGGGTTTCCACCTAAAATGTGCCCTGCTGTTGGGCCTTAATCTTGTAATTACCTCATTAATTACACATACAGTTACCAGAAACACTAACATCCTTTTTGATGATGGGGGCCAGCTACAAATGTATAGAACCCTTGGTGGTCCATAAAGGATACCTACCTTCCTTACCTAACAGCAATTAGCATGAGATCTGCCTCTTGGGTCGTTACGGGCTGTTCGTCACTTGCTGGGGTAAGGTGGGGTTTCATATTATTGAATCTACCTATTCGAATGACAGGTCTATTCAAGAACTATTTGTGTTTATTAAAGAAATCTATACTTCTATATTAATATTATAAAGAGGAAAAATTTGTTTGTAACGAATAGACTCAAAAACTACTGAACCGATTTCAAAAATTACTTCACCTACAGAAAGCTACATTGCCAGTGAGTAACATGGGCTGTATTTTATTTTCAAAACAATTCGAGGTGGGGGGCGGGGAGGAGATGTAAAAATAATGGGCTAATATAGGAAAAATATCGAATTTGGCGTATAAGGATGAGACAAAGCTCAATTTAATCCTTTTAACGCAAAGAACAAAACTCGAAAAGCCTTACGGGCCCTAAAACCAACTGTTACGGAGATATTGGCACCACACTACCCCTGCTCTAGGAATCGGATAAGGTAATGAACTGCCGTAACCATGGCAACGCCAGCTCCAGGATTCTACAGCAGCGAAATTATCTACAATAAATCACAAAAACCTAACATGTTACAGACATGAAAATTGATATTTGTAATCCCCTTTAAAAATAAAAGAACACAAATATTCGTTTTCAGAAAATGCACATAAGGCGGGGGGGGGGGGCTGTAAAGAAGTGAGGAAGAGGTTGAATTATATGAGGATACATATATCTCAAAAAATGAAGATGTTACAGACTTTAAAATTGGTACTTGGAATGTCCTTTTAAAATGAACACACTTTTTTTGGAAAATCCACATAAGGGGGTGGAAAAAATAAAAAAGCGGGTGAATTTTTAAAATGAGTATCTTAATCTTCTATCGCCTTACCCACTGGTTGCGGGTGCGAACTGTGTCGCACATGTAGATTTGACCCTGTGTACGGCTGGATGCCCTTCCTCACGGCAACCATATGTGTAGGAGAAAAAATTGTATATTTGTTTGTAACGAATAGACTCAAAAACTACTGAACCGATTTTAAAATTTACATTTACAAAAGCTACATTGCCAATGAATAACATGGGCTGTGTTCCACTTTCTAAACAATTCGAGGGAGAAGGCGATGGGAGGAGATATAAAAATATTAAAATAATAGGCTAATATCGGCGAAATCGAATTTGGCGTACGAGGACGAAACAAAGCTCATTTTAAGCCCCTTGACGCAAAAAAAATCTCGGCAAACCCCACGGGTCCGAAAACCATGTTTTAAGGCCATAACACCAACCGTTTTGGAGATATTGGAACCACACTACCCCTGCTCTAGGAATCGTATAAAGAAACGAACGGCCATAACCATGGCAACGTCAGCTCCAGGTTTCTACAGCAGCTAGATTATGCATGTACGTTTGGGCAAAACTGCTAACCAAAATTCATACACATATGACTTACTGTCTGGAAAAAACAAACTGTTGTGTAAGACGCTCATAGCACCCTTTTGGGCGGGGATGAAAAGGGAGTGAAGTATGAAACATAATAGCCAAGGAGATCTCCGTAATACAGCGACCAGCGGTTGCCGACGAGCCTCCGTTTTTACGTACTGGTTTAGGTTTCAGCATTTTACAGAGTCTTTTACCTATAGTTTAAACTATTTTCTATCAAATCATGGAGTAGTAGTATCACTGATGTTAGTACTGCCGATATCTTGGTCCACTTTTACGATCATCGTAACCATGAAAACAACATTTATACATAGATTCATTATATGATGTGCGACATGAGTGACAAGCCCTGAGAATTATAATTCTCGATAATTCTAGTAGTTTTTATGTATTGCGTATTTCCTTGATCATTTGTAATAGTCACGAAATGTCGGATCAAACGAATACAGTCAATAATATTTATATTTGTGGTACTATCTAGCGGAAGTATACTTACACTAAACCTGCAGCATTGTGAAGGGAGCAGGTACCGGTATATCTCGGTGGGAATGAAGGAAAAACATGGTAGCAAAAGATGTTAGAGGTCGACGCTAATTAGGAACTAATATTTAGAGGCCCCATGAAGAAAATAAGAAGAAGATACTTACACTATAATTACAAACATGAAAAATAATCTCTACGTACTTAAGTAAGTGCACCAGTGATATAAATATCTAATGAAGTCAGTCATACCGATAGTATGAGTAACTAAAGCCAGCTTCTGATAACCCGTACGAAGAACGGGTACTTCTGCTAGTAATATATTATTTGGACTCATCTTGCCGATTCAACACCACAATAATGACAACGAAGAGGAGCAGAATACAGGTTTAAGCCTTTGACTTAACTGCCTGATGGGCATCCTTACTAGAAACCATTGTCACAAATTATGAATGAAGAAATTAAGTGTTGAAATCCTTAAATCCGGCTTCCATGTGAGACTGCATGTACCATCATAATGATTCGTGATGGTCCAGCCCTCGTAACACGAACTCTGTATAAAGTGGTTGTGCGGCATGGACCCTTAATTGAATCCATGTGACCTGCGACTGTCACGGACCGACATCTAGACTTCTAATTTACATTAAAGTCATTGTGGATGATGACCGCAAGGAAAATGATCCTATAGTGGCATGTGGCCTTAATCTAAGCCCTTTGGGTAGATGACCCCATGACCATCCAAGTTTCTGAGCTGAAGGCTAAACACAATTAAGTTACATCGGTTGATGGCCAAAGTTTCCACTTTACTATTCCCAGCACATTTCATGCTCAATCAATCAAAGTCATATACTACAACAACAACAATTCTCACAATACTTTGTGGCTGTAAAATCCATTACCTTCGGATATGTCCCCTTAAGCGTTACGTTAATATTTGAACTTTCCCAGAAAAATAAACTAAGATTTCCAGAATGCACCTTTAAGTTATTCACTTGGTTTAAGTCAATTCACAAATACGGTTTCCACCGAGTATAATAATTTAATCAATTTAATGATTTTTAGAATGTTAATTAACAACAAATTCTATCTCCGCGGACGAACGGTTTCTTTAACAAGTCCCTACAAAATAGTACGAAATATCACAACCCTCCGGATACATTTTAGATGCTCAGTTTTACTCTCAGATCATCCTCGGCTGTAAAATTCTTAGGTTTCTCTTTCGTCTTCTCTTCCTTGTTAGTATAGTGTATGTTTATGAAATGTTAAAAGTAATATTGTAATCTCCTAGATGTTTAGTTTTTAGTCTTATTCTTATATCCTCAGTAGGAAAATGTATCTTACGCTTTTTATGTATTCTTTTATTAGATTTTGTATGTTAGGTGATACATTTAAGTTAAAGTGGCAGTTAGTTACAGCCAAAGGAACCTCTGGTCCTACTTGTAATTAACTTTAAATAAATATATTTCTATTTCTACTCAAATACTGACGTAATTATTTTTTGAATTCCTTCATAATGTTTATCGTCGTTTGTTATCGTGCAGCTGGAAGAAAATTTACATCATTTATTTCCGGCATTATTTCTTGTTTCATGACATCACACTATAAGTTTAATCTAATATTAGTAATTATTAATACTTGGATAACCCAAATCATTAAACACAAAACAAAAATCTGCATGAGTAACTCGTCGAAAAATGTAAGCCAATTACTATGACACATCCCACCATGACATTTTCATAAAACTTTGTGCACCCCTCAAAAATAAATCAATCAATCACTACTACCATCACTCTATTTTGGACACCCTGGAATTGGCTAACTTCGCTCATTATAGCCTAACTTCATGGTTTCAAATATACATTCAGATCTCGGTTAAACAAATTAACATTATCTAAGAACCTACACGTTACTCCCGGATAAAAATTTCAAATGGTTCTCGCGCAATTACGACCTCCGTTCTAAAGAAAACAATCTCATTTTCAACACGTAACAGGCAGCACAGTTACCGCTATCTCCGAGCGGCGAATGCTCGATCAGCTGGCGGCATCGGACACAAGCTTTGAATTAAAACACCTGTCCTATGTTCACGCTTAACTGGTCTTGAAAGGATGAAATCTTCGACTTCGCAAATAGAATTGTAAATACAATATTCCTGGCCAAAGAGGTATGCACATAGATTTACTTCTAACTTGTCAATCAGTAATTATACACGTCGCAAATTAACACACGTGGATTCTCTCTCACATTCTCATCTCAAACATTATACAAATGTCTGCCTCTGGCTCACGCAGAAATTCCGGCATAATTACAGGCTTCCAATCACTTGATTAACAAATCCTACCTCAAGTCATACGACAAATCTAACCCCTCGGCTCAAACTCGCAAAAATCTCACTGACAAAAGAATGGAATAAAAATCCTTAGAATCCACGACGCATAATTACGCCCAATTCTTTAATAATTAACAACTTCGCATAAAAACCTCGTATTTTAAAAACTGAATTTTCACAAAAATGACTAACGTACTTTACTGTTGTTTATTGTCAATGAGACACAGTTTAAACGGAAATAGAACAGCAATACTTTCGTGACAGATATTCACCGATCTGCATTACTCAACACGACGGCGCTTTTACACACGATTGAAACTGGGTAACCACGAATATCTTGTACCACCTTAAAAATTGAAACAAAAAGATTTACGTCAGATAAAAACATCTTAACTTGACACCACGCAATTCAGGCAATAAATTCACGTATATGACGATGTACTTTGGACGTTATATCTCTTCGTAACCCTCATTATTGACTATTTATGACACGTTACATGGCACTCGTAATAATTTATCCAAGTAGAAAAAGAAGCAAATGACCTTTCATCATATTTCTAACATTTACCAAACAAATGGGTGACCAAACTGCGTCATAAATACCCATTACAAATACATATAAGAGTGACATCGTAAAACCAGATGTGAGATGGCATTACACCTACATTAACTGCACGCCAGCTTCCATTTTTGGCTCACCAGCAACCCTCTGGTATTTATTTAGCCATTTAATACTTCTGGCTTCACATGTGGTTTTTATTCATGTTTCTTTCCTAAAAATTAAAGCATAAAAATGCCCCTCACTCGGTATTTTCGCAGATCGCACTCGAATGATTGGATTTTTTGCCCACACACGAAATACTTTTCTTTACAACACAACATATTATAATTTCACTGATAATACTTCGGTATCTTGACCGTCTTTAGATCAAATTAATTCTGCAGTGAACAACTACCTCCACTTGGAGTGATGACCCCGGCCACCTCGGCCAAAATCTACATTTGCTGGACTTAGTCTATTTCTCGACGATCGATTGACTCAACTGTATAATCCTCTCTCGCGAGCTTCAATGATACAATGTAGGATGATTTGAAGGTGGCGTCCCCTTTTGTTTATAGTGTCTGTCCTCCCCTTTCAGTCATCTTTTGTTGCCATCAAGAAATTTTGCGTACTTTTTTCGTACTTGTGGGAAAGTATTGAACGTTTTTTTTGCTGTAGCCAAGTACTTGCTAACCTACTAGTGACATTGTTCATGTTCATTTAAAATCATCTCATACCAAATTAACTGGTTAATTGAACTCATTTGATAGGCACTATATTCTGACGACTTGGCTTGGGTAGAATAGACACGCGCGTCCTTCATGAAATATCCACGGAAATGGCTTAGCAATCTGAAATCTGTCTTACTAAAGACCCATTGTCTTACAGATAATTACAGGACACTCATTATACTACGTTCACTGCTAATTCCTTTATTTAAATATACTTATTTAACCAAAACTTCCTTCTGTATCAATCCACCTTCGGCACGTGCGGATGAAGTCACATCTCATCGCGTGGGAAAGAAAGCAGTCATCTTCCTGCACCGTGTCGCCTCTGCGATATAAATATATATTCGAGCTTCTTATTACGATTGACATGGGGCCTCATTTGGTAACTTTAAGCCTAAATATTCTTGGGACACAACGATTATGGGTTCAGTATGTAACATTAATAGTACGAGAATCTTGAATATCTCTAGGGTTTAGGGTAATAAGCTTACTTTGACAGCCTAAAATATAGGTTCTGGGTAAAAGGGTATTGACGTTTGTATTCCAAGTATAATTTGGGGTTTCCTGTTCTACTATGAAATAAAAAAATTAACTGCACTTGATACTAAACAAATTATATTCTTTAATTGTTGAAATGAAATGGTGATATTTGCTACGATACTGAAATTACAATATGAAACTCCAAAGTTATAACAGAATGAAGCTCCAGGCATTAACTTTAACATGCTCTTGACCGGATGCTTGAAATCTGTACAGGAAATTATCTCTCACTGGTTCACCTTACAGTACCCTGGACACTTTAAGTGTTATTATGTTGTATTGCTTGTAACTGACATCAGCTACCTCAAACCTAATTTGGTGATCTATCCTTTGAGCTTCACCTACGAAAGAAAATATAACCACACTGCACAATCTCATTTACACGTCAACCTCCGAACTGGCAGTCTCCATGATGAAGGCACTATCTGCGGCTGTCACCGAACGACAGAAGTAGACTCCACCGAACACATACACGAAACACACTCCGAACATCTCATACACTGATCACTGAAGGCTCCGTAACCAACTGACTGCTTCTTCGCCATCCAACTGACTGACTAACTAAGGCCTCACCATCCAAATGAATGACCGATATAGGATATCAGCCCTTTTATTGATTCCAACTGTCACATGGTTTACGCCTACGTCGTGGCTAAAACAGACCATGAACTCACTAAAACCAAGCTCCAAAGTATTGCACATAATGTGGCAATCGCCTCAGGCAGGCAGGCTAAAAACTCCCTCCGAACACCTCCCGTTTCTCAATGAACACAGTGACGTATGGGGATGAACCATGACACGACATAAAATGTAACAATAATACACCACCTAGTGCAAATTCTTAAACGTAGGTCCACATAATATACTACTATATCTTACATAAATCAGCACATCTCACAGTATACAGATTCCCTTAATACTAACACACACATACCAATGATACATAATAAATGAAATGAAATCGAGCAAGCGATAACTATTAAATAGCGAAATCAGGTGATAGAATTGAATGAAAAAACTAATAATAATAATAAATACAGAGGAATGTTTGTCACGGGATTTGAACCCTTACAGTGCGAAGCCAGCGGCTAAGCCACTGAAATAATCACGTCCTCTCGAGTAAGGTAATAAAGTAAAATTTGCACTTTTAAGTGACTGTCAAAATTGCTATCGTGGGCACAGAACTTCCACTTTTACGCGAAATTTGAATCAAAGAGACATGATTCAAAATTCCCACCGTATCACTCGATTATAATTTTATCGGTCCCTAAAGTCCTGTTATATTACCGATTAATACATCCGTAAATATAGATAAGATTTTCAGTACAGGGCAGCATGTAAAGTTTTACAAATAGACCAAAACAACATACGGTAGACTGATTTGGCTCTTTTATTATAAGCACAAGAAATAGGCAAAAAACATGCAAGGTTCGTTGTTCGGTCTGAGTATATACCGTATACAGCGGAAGAATCCATATTATATAGATGTGATAAGTTAATAGTGCAGAATTTAAAGAACACCACAATAACACGGCATAATAAACATAACATTTAATTTTATATTTAAACAATTTACGTATTGTATGTAATTAAGTGGATATATTCGTCCCTCATCGATACCACATCACCACCGTCTGCCATAGATGTACGATAAAATTCAACACGAACAGGTAGATGTAATTTTAGTGGATTTATCAACTAAAGTGGCAGACTCTACATTGTAGATACTGTGTCCAAAGCATACTTGTACACAATGTCACTGTGATCCAAATTGGCGTTGAATGTGGAAAGGAGTCTGAATTAAGTAACATCCACTTCATCTATACATCTAAGTTTCTGATATCTGGCTCCGTAGCTAAGTGGTCCAAGCGGTCTCGGGCTCGATCCTTGGCGTGGACGTTGATTTTAACTTTCATTGGTTACTTCCTCTGTTGCGGAGCTGGGTGTGATTACGGAGCCTCACAGGTCGCTTACAGGGTGTCGTCTCGAAAGAACTTCCACTTCCCTTCGTCCATTCAGCCTACTCGATTACAATTGAGGAGCTATCTGACGGTGAGATGGCGGCCCCGGTCTAGAAAACCAAATATAACGGCCGAGAAGATCCGTCGTGCTGACCACACTACACCTCGTAATCTGCAGGCCTTCTGGCTAAGCAGCGTTCGCTCAGTAGGCCATGGCCCTTCGGGGCTGTTGCATCATGGGGTTGGGTTTGATTTGGCCTATATAGTAGTGTGTATATAAACAGTAAGGAAACATTATTTGCTGTATTCAGAGATTAAGAGGTCAGAAATTATATGGTGAAGGTACGCCTATAATGACACTGATATTATAATACATGTGATATAAGATATATAAGATATATATATGTGATATATTGTATTACATAATGAATGTTATGGCTGTAAACTTAACCTACATTAAAAAAACATTGCCATATTCCCGGATACATGGTTTTACATATCATAATATACAATGCAGTATCATCAAACAATAACTGTACATAGAAAAATATGTTTTAATATATGACTTATCGGTATGTATATAATCTTATAGGCAGAAAACAGAAAATAAATAAATAATTAAATTGTAATCAGTTAGGCCCGTATTAACGGATGAGTAGACAAATTTATATTATATTATATTATATTATATTATATTATATTATATTATATTATATTATATTATATTATATTATATTATATTATATTATATTATATTATATTATATTATATTATATTATATTATATTATATTATATTGCCTAGTTCCACATTTACGTTAACATAATATATGGTACCATTCTACTAATGGTATTAATTTCACTAATAACGGAAACTTGCTACACTTTAGTGGCGAAAACAAGTAACTGCAACTCAACACAACACAACACAACACAACACAACACAACACAACACAACACAACACAACACAACACAACACAACACAACACAACACAACACAACACAACACAACACAACACAACACAACACAACACAACACAACACAACACAACACAACACAACACAACATAACATAAGCTATGCCGTTTCTATGAGACATGCTTTGTTGTGCGTAGATGCATAGAAGTTAGGAATACCTAAATAATTCTGCGTAAGGTTTGATTAAACAGTTGATCACGAATGCGAATAGGCTACTGTTAATATACTGTACATAAAGACTATGAACAGATACCGTATAGACGGTGAACTGCCGTTACGTGTGCCGGGCTCCGCAATATCTCGGTTTGCAAAAGCAACCTCCATAAGAACTGAGAAGCAAGGTACGAGGAAAGAAAAGGGAGTTTCTATTCTTTACGTTTTTATCACATGTTGATTTAGATATGACGAGGTCTTCTACCATTTTGTTTTAAAAAGTTATTTTCTTTTTGTACTTGAAAAGGGCTGTTTAGGCTACATCGTGCTTTATCTAGCTGTTCAAAGTCTTCCTGTACATTTCTACTTGTAACTTGTTATTCGCATCTGTGATCGTAGTAAGCGTTCAGTGGAGTCTCAGATACTACATTAACATTGGCGTTAATGATTCCTGTTGCTTTCTATTGTACTAGAAAGCACTTGATACATTCTTGTGTACATCAGGATTTGAACTGACTTTCCGTTTCCTCCATGATGAATAACAGGAACCTCGCCACTTCAGCCAGGCCTGCCATATAGCACTTGGCTCTTAAAAGTTTATGTCTGTTCAGCTCGCAATGTAATATCCTTTTCATTTCTCTCATTCATGTTTTAGGGCGTTCGTATAGCATTCTTCCGCACAGATCACTTAGATGAATTATGAGAGGCTGGTGAACTAGTGTGCTGTTACCCAAATTTCAGCGTACTGCTTTTGAACATCCATTAAATTGTAGCCCCATTTAGGTTTTTGGAAGTATATACTCAATTCTACTGCCACCAACTGCAGTTCACATGTACACACTGAAAAATTAAATGGCGTATGTCTTTTAGTGCCGTGTCCGAGGACAAGTTCAGCACGCCAGATGCAGGTCTTTCAATTTGACACCCGTAGGTGACGGGCGCGTCGTGATGAGGATGAAATGATAATGAAGACGGTACATACACCCTGCCTCATGCCAGCAGAATCAACCAATTATGGTTAAAAATCCCGACACTGCCAGAAATCGAACCCAGGACTCCTGGGACCAAAGGCCATCACGCTAACCATTTAGCCATGGAGCCAGACATTTACACACTAATAAGCTATGACATAATCAAAATACTATTTTGCTTGTGTGAAGCTCACTAGTATTTATTTATTATAGTGGATAGAGGTCAGCGGGGTGATTAGTGGGCATTTCAGTGACAGAGCACGGGCATCACATGAGTCTCGCATTACTGACTGACAATACACGACGGAGGAGAATTTGTGAGTGCTACAAATGTAAATACAATAGGGCTAATTCAGAATGGAATATGTGTTGATCGCTTAAAGCGAAAATACTCACTGTGTCACCATGGACAGACCAATTGACTGACTGGTCAGTTCATTATAGATTTAGAGCGCTGCTCTACTTGGCGATAGAGCTGTATGAAAGGGCGACGGACATAAACAAGCAGTGGTTTCTTGAATGGCCAAGTGCAATCGGATTAAACACCAACACCATTATATTTTATTTTTTGATACCGTTCCCTCTCAGAAGGTTGCTCATCCTTATGGAGTAATATTCCCTGCTTTGAGCTTCCCGTATCAGGTTTGCCATATGGTGCACACCGATCCACTTCAGAAGTTCCGCACACAGGGCAAACATCTCTGTACCGGGCGAGTTGGCCGTGCGGTTAGGGGCGCTCTGCTGTGAGCTTGGATCCGGGAGATAGTGGGTTCCAATTCCACTGTCGGCAGCCCTGAAGATGGTTTTCCGTGGTTTCCCACTTTCACACCAGGCAAATGCTGGGGCTGTACCTTAATTAAGGCCACGGCCGCTTCCTTCCAACTCCTAAACCTTTCCTATCCCATCGTCGCTGTAAGACCTATCTGTGTTGGTGCGACGTACAGCCACTACAAAAAAATCTTCTGTGTCGACGTCCAGGTTTCCTTTCTAACCTTCCTTCTGTTTCAGTTGTATTTGTTATGTCATGAGATGTGACCGAACTAGTCTGCTTTCCCGTGCATTTTGAGGGTTATTCCATCGCATGGTTTTGGAGAGTAATTAATTATACAGACATCGCAGGTATACAAACTATGACTTTAATGTTCATGTGGCTGTTGACTGAGCATCTGCAACCTCTTAACGGAACTAAACATTAGAACAAATGAATGTGATGACAGATGACCTATTGAGAAGCTCCTGTCACATGAAATAGCGCCCAATATATCTCTAAAAGCTGAGGAGCGCGCCCTTGCAGACTAATCCCGTATGATTCAATGAGCTGCTCGGAATTAAGCCTAGCATGGCGGCTGCCGATAAAAGGGAACTCACTACTCAATAAAGTACACAGCTGACAGCCCCAGATTAAATATCGTGTCATCGCTCTTCACTTATCTGGCTAACGTATTCCATTTAATTACAGGGAGAAAATTAAAGCATTTAAATTTGGTAGAGGTGTTCCGCTATAGAAATCTGAGAGTCTTTATATCAATGAGGACTTTTTCTCTAGAGCAAAGCGATTATCTGACTGATCAGGAGGAAGAGGTTGTGCCTCCTGTACGTGTTAAGGTTTTTATTAAATCGAAAGAGGGAAAGGAGTACTTAAAATACACTGAAGAATGAGGCTATTGGGTATAGAAAGGTAAGGACAATGCATGGTGGGAAATAAATGAAGATGAACGCCTCGCAAATATGACCAAGAAAGAAGAAAATAAGCCTTGATAATGTAGACATGGAAAATGATAGAGGACGTAAGCACAATAAATCGATCGATTGATTGATTGATTGATTGATTGATTGATTGATTGATTGATTGATTGATTGATTGATTGATTGATTGATTGATTGATTGATTGATTGATTGATTGATTGATTGATCGATTGATTGATTGATTGGACTAGATATAAATTTAGCTAATATGTGAGGAAGGAGAAGCAAAAAACCGCTTAAATACAGGGAGTACCTAGTAGAATATAAAGTTGTTCTCTCTGTTGTTTCATTATACATAAATATACTATCGCGAAAGGTGTAGGGTGCTATATAATAACTAGGGAGCGGATTTTTATGTGCTAAAAATGTGAAAAATATTTATTTTTTATGTGATGAAAAACTTTAAAATATGTGATAAAAAATTGAAATTATTTTCCCTTAAATATCACATAACTACTCGCGCTCAAGAAATAAGTAAGTATAATGTTTTGTATTAGAATATGGTGCTACCAAACGTGCTCCTTAAGGCGAAATGGTGTCTGTGTATGGAAACGTGCTGTATGGTATATTAATTTTTGATATGCCAGAGTAGATATTATGAATGGTTATATTGTAAAGGTAATGTTTTGTTTAAATATGGCAAAAGCAACCTATCATCTTTGAAAAAATAGTGCCAGTTCGTACTCACCCATCACACGCTGGAATATTAGTTGCTAGAAGTAGTCTCAGAATTTCAGTGAACAACAAAGGTCATCTCCAAATTGTCCATCACAAATGCATGCCGATTATCTCTAAAGAACGCCTTACTGCGAAAACGATCGCTCCACATCACAGGAAGTCAGACGAGCGTAGTTAAAGAGAGGAATGTCACCAACAATAACGCCATCAATTTCGCCAACATGAACACCCTCTACTACACTAGAAATTTGGCACATTGTTTGAAATCCTCTGCTTTTCCTGAACAAATTTTGATATTTGACCTTTAACAGTCCCTGTACCTGCGAGCCGGGAGTGAATCTAATTTATTTTCAACAGCGCGCACTTCCTTCACTGTTTCGGACAACAGGTTAGTGGATTTTTCAAGTATGGCTATAGTTTTACACAAGAAGCTTAGACTGGCAGATATAAACGCCAAATCATTTTTCAAAGAGCTGTCTTTTAGTATCTCTTGAAGAATCTCAATTGACGACGCGTCGTTTTTATCTAGCATGTTCACAACGGATGCAAAACTTTCGAAATTGTCTGCGTAGTATACCACAGCGCTAAGCCAGGAACCGCACCGCGTAACAATAGGCAGAGGAGGAAGCGCAAAATCCGGGTTTTTCTCTTTAAATAGATCGATTCTTGAGGGTGCTTTTACGAAGACCTTTTTGCCATTAGACACGAATTTATCCACTTGAGGATACTGAGCCCGCACAGTTTCACATAACCTGTGTAGAGCATGAACAACACAAGTTACGGGTATCATTTTCGGAAAGCTCACAGAAAGGCCTTCGGCTGCCTTTTTCATGTAAGCTGCACTGTCAGTAAGGAAAAGCAATACATGGTCGTATTTTATACCTTTTGGCCAAAGTAAGTGCATGGCTTCATTGAATAACCTAGCTACAGTGATATGGTTTGCAGCAAGCATTTCTTTACACGCTAGCAAATAAGAACGTTCGCAAGCAGTTTTGTCATTCTTCAACACACCAACTACAACATTTCCTACTTTTCTGCCACTTGAATCAGTGGTTTCGTCAATGCTCACCCACAGTTTTTCGCCATCACATACTGCCCGAATTCTCTGTAAAGCTTCTTCGTAAGTTTTTCCTTAATGTGGATTCGTCTGTAGGCTCAAAATTAATGTACTTTGTTAGGAAATTTCTCAGTCCCGGATTATTTATTTTACCAAGATGAATGTCGGCGCAAACAAATGCTCTGCACACATCTAAATAATACTGGGAATATTTAGATGGGCCTGCATTTGAAGTAGCTGGTTCAGCTATTAGTAATTGTCGCGAACGCACACGCGAAGCAGCCGCAGTATGCTTATTTCCAGACAAATGCTGGATTAACGTTGATCTGCACGTACTGTTTTACCACACGGTTGGCAAAATAATACTTTTCCATCGGTAGTGAAAATGCTTTTAAATTCCACTACATATTGTTGAAGACGCGACCTTGTACTCGACTTCGCTTTTGGCATTATTTTGCAGGTTACGACACACGCATTTACGGTGAATCACTGTTTCAAAAAAAAGAATAGCAGCGTACACTGAAGGAAATATTTCTTATAAATCCATACAAAATCACACAACCACGGGAATGATATATGGACCCGAACAGCTAACCTTACTCTTAGGAGTGATAAAATTCCACTACCTAATGGTGGGGCAATATTCGTCCGAGTTTCCCATGTCGTAACGGAATTACGTCACCTTATCTCTCCGTGATTGCCTTTCGCTGATATTCTATAAACAAAATCCGAGAGGGTTGACTCATAAAGAGTTGGAATGACATCATGCAAGGAAACATCTTGTGCAGCAAATAAAATCGCTGTCTAAATGTAACGACGTAGCCAGTGACCAGCAAGTTTTAGAACTTATGGAGGGAAGTCCATAAATAGCCGAAATATTCAGATACATTATGTTAAATACACTGTTAAAAACAATACCGTAATCGTAAAATGAAAATATGAGCATTGTTTTATAACACAGAAGCATTTCAAATTTTATTGATCAACAAATATTGCCGATTTATGTGCTTATTATAGATTTTCTTAAAATATGTATTTACATTTAAAAAATGTGAAAATATGTGTTTTTATGTGAAATAAGATTCAGTTTTTACACTTGGGGATGCACAACAGGAATAATGAACTTCGTAACTTGCGTTAAAACTTGCGCAAAAAAAATTTGTAATTACATAAATATCCGCTCCCTAATAATAACTGTTTATTGATGTCCGTTTTATGGCCGTCTAATAATAGTTACAGAGTTTGGAGTTTTCAAGGTGTCGGAATTTCATTCCCCAGAATTTCTCTTGCGTGAGCACTTTGAAATAACACCGTACTGAGCTTGTGACGAATCCTGAAACTTAGGCTCTGATAAGAACTTTTCTACAGTGAGGCTACCCTGTGAGTCATTCAGCCAGGAATTATGAAAGACATTCTCATTCATATTAATCAAGTGGTTTTTTAACTTATTGCGAGTTATGCTACTTAAATGTTGTGTCACTTTCGACGTTCTGATCTACCTGACCAGATGTCAGAAAAAACTCCTACATAGTGTAGGCAGCTGTCCCTTCTCGCTGGATGATGATACGGCGCACTGAGCCAGTTCTTACATTTCTTGGAAAGACTAAGGAATCTACCAAAGTATATTGAGCCCTTATTACTGGATCGAACGAATTTTATTTGAAAAGTTCGGAATTTCTCCTGGAGGTGGGGGTGGAAGATACATCCACTGTACCCCTGCCTATCGTAAGGGGCGACTAGAAAGACGCATGAGATTTCAACTTGAGAACGTGGACAGGTGACCAAGGAGCCCCTAGCTGAACCTGTAATTTCTTTAGCATACATTTCTTTTCACATTACAATTTGATTTCCCTTGGTTAACTCTCGTTTTAGGTTCGTGAGGCCCAAGTGTCTTCCATTTTCAATTCCTTAGTGACCCTCGCCTTTCTTTTGCTGATATCATTATCGATGGGTCAGACCTCTCCTTCTCCCCCCCTGAATAGAGTTAACCTAGCATGGTTACCATTTTGTACTTCCTCTTAAGACAATAATCACCACCGCCACCAAACGCAATGTGCAACACCAGAGAACCTTTACACCCGGAACCATACGATGTAGTGTCGAATGGACGTTTTAAACCCGTCCCGTCCCCGACTGAATCTCATATATTCAAATCGTCCTGCAAAGTAGCACTTCAACATGTTAACAGTTGCAGCGTTATTTTCAGACCTACCGATATGTTAAGTTTTAGCCTTTGTATCAACTTCTAGAAATGCTACGTTCTCGACGATGAACCATACACCTCCGATGAAAAATCAAACAGCGATAGATCAGGAGATCGTAGCAACCAAGCTATGTCGTTAACAAGACCAATCCAAATCCGTATTGGTAATGAGGAGGGGCCCATCTTGTGAGAAAATATAATTACTCTCATTCCCCTTGCAGTTGTACCATCAGCTAATCTACTCTTAATACATTCTGTGTATAAGATGCTAGTACAATCTTCTCATGAAAGAAGAACGTTCCGTATATATGCATAGAACATAGTTTACACAAGATTTCAATTCTCGCTTTTATCGTGTATATCCCATAAAAGTCCTCCGTTTTTGTTATTCTAGTATCCTCAGATTATGGTACTTAATTACCACTAAGGTGGAAGGTTGTCTCACCACTATGCCAAATCTCTCAAAGAATCATCTTACCTTCCATCCTGTTCATCATATTGAGACAGAGGTCATACCACCCCTGCTTGTCACAATTAGTACTTGTTTTGGAGATTCTGTGGAAGAGGTGAAGGAAGTTGCGGGAATGAATGGGTGGATATACAAAAGTCGAAAGAATAATTTAAAACTTTAAATTTTGCAGTTTTATTTCTTTTCTTAACCTTTCTGTTTTTTTCGTTTAAAACTTTGAACACTTACACTTTGATGAGCAAATAACAATAAATCAGGTACAAATCTAGCTCGAGAGCTTGCGTAACAGAATTAGAAGAAACAACGATTTACAGCATGAGCCAGAAGCTCCTTAATTACAAATGTTACATCACTACAACTGCTCCCTTCAACAAACAGTCAAGAAGACTGGTCTCCCCGTTTTTACTCCAGTAGGACGAGCATCTTTGCTCTACAAATGTACACCTTCCCGGCCTATCAAAGGCACAATCTACATTCAACAAAATTAAACTGTATTTACTGTCTTAACTGCTCAACAGTGTGACTGGCTTAAAATGAAATGAATAAGGTTAACTGAAACAGTGGTAACGAGTACCCATTCTACCTGGCCTTTGGTAAAAACAAAAGGTTAATGTTACTGGCCAAAATTCAAAATGGTGACGAGACGATCACTTGCGCTCGTAGAAATTTTAATGAAATGCTTAAAACAGTAATCGGCTTATAGTCCGACGTTACCGAGACTAAGCCTATACTACGGAGGTGACTAGATGGAGAAAAATATTTAAGTTACAGAAATTACAAGGTAGAAAATTTTACAAGATCATAGTCACCTCGAAATCAAGTTGATAGGGAATACGAGAGGGTACCCCACTCTCTATTCCATGATTTATGTTAAATACTGTCGACTTGTTTGAAATTTGCATTTAAGGTTTGAGATTTACATTTGAGGAAAGAACAGTTACATCACTGAAGATTGGAAACCTTCCTCTCGAGCTAGTAATCAAGGTCTATCACATAGTTATACTGGATTGCCAATACCTTGAGCTGGTGGACTTCCCGAAGATGCACGAGGTGCCCCCCCCCCCGCCCGGTTACGAACACACACAAGACTGTAAACTGCAGCGATGACGAAGACATCGTGGCCCTCCAGCTTTCGGCTTTTATAGCAGAGAAGAAAGTTCCACAAAACTCTGCGCTAAGGCCCTGACATACCCCCAATTTCCGTTGGATAATCAAACAAATATCAAACTTTTGTCATTGGTGAACATATAAATGTAGAAAATTTTTGACTGGCCAACTTCTTAAAATGGCCAGAAGAGGCAGAATTATTGATAACTTTTGATCATCAAAAACAAACACTAAACATTCCAGTTTAGGAAACCTTAACACACAAAAGCGATCTTGAATATATTAGTTCATCTTCACCCCAGAGGGCACAATAATTTGATAGTAGAGACATCTGTTCAGAAATGTTTACACTACCTCCGAAATGAGTTTCAGCTATCCTGATCTAGAGGGCCTTCTGCGATTTCCGACAGGGGGAAAGTGGGGGGGGGGGGGCGTTGCGAGAGTGTTGCGAAGTTTTGGCTGGGAAGACTTGGAAGAAAGGAGACGAGCACCTCCACTAAGTGGTATGTTCCGAGCTGTCAGTGGAGAGATAGTGGAATGACATCAGTAGACGAATACGTTTGAGTGATGTTTTTGAAAGTAGGAAGGATCAAAATCTATCTATCTATCTATATATATATATATATATAAAATAACTTGTCCAGACTGACTGACTGACTGACTGACTGACTGACTGACTGACTGACTGACTGACTGACTGACTGACTGACTGACTGACTGACTGATTCATCATCGCCGAGCTGAAACTACTGGATATAAAGAAATAAAATTTTGGGATAAATTCATATTAGGATGTAGGTGCTCGCTAAGAGAGCATTCTTGGATATTCCGTCGCTAAGGGGGTAAGAAGGGGGGCGAAATTTTAAAATGAGTGTATCTCTAAACTTTGAAAGTTTACAGATGTAAAAAGTGGTATTTAGAATCTTCTTTAAGGAAACACTTATTTTTTTGTTTTCGGAAAATCCCAATAGGACGAGTGAAAAAAAAGGTGAAAATTTGGTTGAATGCCTTTAATGAGGATACCGGTACTTATTCACAGAAAATGAAGATATTACAGACTTTTGATCTCTTTTAAAAATAAAGGAATATATATTTTGTTGTTTTTGGAAAATCCAATTAATGGGAGGGTAAAAAGGGGGTGAATTTTTAAAATGAGTGTATCTATATCTCGTAACTTTGAAAGTTTACAGATGTAAAAATTGGTATTTAGCATTTTCATTAAAAATAAAGGAAAACTTTTTCGTTTTCGGAAAATCCCAATAGTAGGGGGTGAAAAAGGGTGAAAAATGGGTTGAATGCCTTTATGAGGATACTTATATCTCAGAAATTGAAGATATTACGGACCTGAAAATTGGTATTTGGGATCTCCTTTAAATATAAACACATATTTTTTGATTTTTAGAAAATCTAATTAATGGGGGGTTCAAAAGAGTGGTGAATTTTTAAAATTAGTGTATGTATATCTCAGAACTTTTTAAGTTTATACATGTAAAAATTAGTATTTAGAATCTCCTTTAAAAATAAAGAAACACGTATTCTTTTGTTTTCGGAAAATTCAATAGGAGGAGTGAAAAGGGGGTTCAATTCCTTTAATGAGGATACTTATATACCAGAAACTGAAGATATTACAGACCTGACAATTGGTGTTTTGGATCTCCTTTAAAGATATAGAAACCTGTACATTTTGTTTTTGGAAAATCCAATTAATGGGGGGGGGGGGGAGTGAAGAGGTGTGAAGTTTTAATATGAGTGTATCTATATCTCAAAACTTTTAAAGTTTACAGATGTAAAGATTAGTATTCAAAATTTCCTTTAAAAATAAAGAAACGCGTAATTTTTGTTTTCGAAAAATCCCAGTAGGAAGGGTGGAAAAGGGTGAAAAAGTGGTTGAATGGCTATAATGAGGATACTTATATATCAGAAACTGAAGATATTACAGACCTGAAAATTGGTGTTTTGGATCTCCTTCACAGATATAGAAACCTGTATTTTTCTTGATTTGGAAAATCCAGTTGCCGGGGGGCTGAAAAGGGGGTAAATTTTTAAAATGAGTGTATCTATTTCTCAAAACTTTTAAAGTTTATAGATGTAAAAATTAGTATTAAGAATTTCCTTTAAAAATAAACACATATTTTTTGTTCTTGGAAAATCTAATTTAAGGGAGGTTGAAAAGGGGGTGAATTTTTAAAACGAGTGTATGTATATCTCAGAACTTTTAAAGTTTATAGATTTAAAATGGTATTTAGAATCTCCTTTAAAAATAAAGAAACACGTATTCTTTTGTTTTCGGAAAATCCTAATAGGAGGGGTGAAAAGGGGGTTGAATTCCTTTAATGAGGATACTTATATATCAGAAACTGAAGATATTACAGACCTGAAAATTGGTGTTTTGGATCTCCTTTAAAGATAATGAAACCTGCATTTTTTGTTTTTGGAAAATCCAATTATGGCGGGGGTGTGAAAACGGGGTGAATTTTTAAAATGAGTGTATCTATATCTCAAAACTTTTAAAGTTAATAGATTTAACAATTATTATTCAGAATTTCCTTTAAGAATAAAAAAACACGTATTTTTCGATAATCCTAGAAGGAAGGGTGGAAAAGGGTGAAAAAGGGTTTGAATGGCTATAATGAGGATACAAATATCTCAGAAATTGAACATATTACGTACATGAAAATTGGTATTTTAGATCTCCTTTTAAAATAAAGAAACACATATTTTTTTGTTTCTGGAAAATCCAATTAATGGGGGGGGGGTGTTGAAAAGGGAGGTGAATTTTTAAAATGAATGTATATATAAATATAAAAACTTTTAAAGTGTACATGTATAAAAATTGGTATTTAGAATCCCCTTTAAAAATAAAGAAACACATATTCTTTTGTCCTTGGATAATCCCAATAGGAGCGGTGAAAGAGGGTGAAAAAGGGGTTGAATGCCTTAAATGAGAATACTTATATCTCAGAAACAGAAGATATTACAGACCTGAAAATTGGTATTTGGGATCTAGTTTGAAAATAAACAAACACGTATTTTTTTTTGTTTTTGGAAAATAGGAGTGACAAATTGGTGTGAATTTTTAGAAAGACAATATCTACAGTATATCTCAGAAACGTAAAATGTAACAGACTTAAACTTTGGTGTTTGGAATCTCCTGTAAAAGTAGAGAAACATAGGTGATTTGTTTTTGGAAACTCCACTTAAGAGGAACTAAAAAGGGGGTGAAATTTGAAAATGAGAATTTCTGCAGTAAATCTCAAAAACTTAATATGTTACCGAAGTAAAAATAGTATTTTTATGTCTATTGAAAATAAAGAAACATCTATTTTTGTTTTCCGAAAAAGCACTTTGGTGGAGGGGTAAAAGTGACTGAAAATGTGATTAAATTATTTTAATTAGGGTACTGATATCTCAAAAGCTGAAGATGTTACAGACGTGATATTTGGTATTTGGAATTTCCTTTTAAAATAAAAGAATACGTATTTTTTGTTTTCGGAAATCCACCTAAAAGCAGGAGGGAAATTGAAAAATTAGATGCATTATTTGTGTGAGAATACCATTATCTCAAAAAACGAAAGATTTTGCAGACTTGAAAATTGGTATTTGGAATCTGCTTTAAAATTAAACAACCACATATTCTCGGAAAATTCAATAAATGGGTGGGGGGCGTGAAAAATTGAAAAATTAATTGAATTAACTATGTGAGGATACTTACGTCTAATAAAAACTAAAGTTTTTAGGACGTAAAAATTGATACTTTGATCTTCTTTAAAAACAAAGAAAAAAGCGCTTTTGGGCGAAATCATTTTGGGGTGCGGGGATGAAAATGAGTTCAGTTCCTTTTACGTGGACACACATCTCAAAAACTGAAGATGTTAGAGTCGTGATAATTGGTATTTAGAAGATCCTTTACTATTAATGAGACAAGGATTTTTAAAGGGAAATTCACTTAAGTGGGGGAGGGAGTGTGAAAGGAAGTGAAAAAGTGAATTCTTTTTATGGGGATATTTATATATCAGAACTGAAGGTAACAGACGTGAACATTGGTATTTGGAATCTCCTTTAAACATAAGGAAACACGCCTTCATTTTTTTGGGGGGGGGGGTGTAAATAAACTTAAAGGCAGTGGGGTGAAAAAGGAGTTGAGACCAATTAATTTTACTGTTCATAATGTACTTATTCTGATCATAAACGGATCATTTCTAATCTTTCCTGGGTTCGTTTCCAAGAACCATCTTTTCCTTTGGAGTACATAAAGTTAGATTACAGTAGATTCTCCTGGCATATAAATAACAAAATAAACACATTTGAAATAAACCATGTGAATGATATTGACCGCTCAATTGTTCACCTCTATAATAAGGTCAATAATTCATGGAAGTATATAATTCGTTTCGCCAGAAAGCTCGCGCACTTGCCTACGCGCGACGATGGTGCTGGTCATATTGTCAGCAATGACAATGGCATGGGATGTAATTTACCGCCAAGTAGCGGTCTTGCATCTTGTTGTGGGTTCCAGATCATCATCAATAATAATAATAATAATAATAATAATAATAATAATAATAATAATAATAATAATAATAATAATAATAATTGTACCGGGCGGTACACCTCCGCTAATTCAAACATTGCGCCAGTTGAAACTCCTCTACTGGAGGAAGCCTGAACTTTAACTACAGTGTTAATTCCCTAGTTTCTCAGAAGATGTCCCTACTTGTAAATTTTGAAGTGTTCTGAACGGTGTCGTTTTCGATGTATTTTTGTTTTGCCTGTAGTAAGAAGTGTGAACATTCTTTTCTAGATGGCACTACTGAAGGACTACAATTATGCACCCTAGTGCGAAGTGAATGATCTGTGTTTTTGGAGAAATTTTGTGTTCATATGTTTGTTGTTTGTTAAATTTCCTTCAGTCATTGTTTAGGTTGGCTGTATAACCCTTCACTTTCCGCCAGTTTTGAATTCGACCAATGAGTAATTTCTGTAATTAATTTTCCACCAATCCTGGTTTTCTTCTTCACTTCTGACATGTAATCTTTTGGTCGTCCAATAAAAGGCTTGTGGGCGGGTGTTCTCATTCCTGAAAGGTCTCGAATGTTCCGCGAGGGTATATAAACTGATGATTTTCGGGTCTCTGCGCCACTTCAGTAACATCTATCAGTGTGTAAATTATGTAGCAGGGGGCGGGAAGCGCCTCTTTCTTCGGGCAGCAGTTCAACCACCAGGTAATGGCCGCCTTATAACTTCTTTCTTGCTAGCTCAGCAGTTTAACCCTCGGGGCGGGTTCGAAACTTTTATCATGTAACTTTCCTTTAAAATGTAAAAGTCTCTTGGTATAAATTCTATCTGTTTAAACTACAAATTGGGATAGAGAGTGCATACCCTCTCGAGCTCCCTTTCATATTGTTCTTGAGGTGACTACGTTTTCTCAACCATTTTTCTTCGTTTCGAAATGTAATAAGTTTTCCTATCGTGTCACCTCTTTAGTATGGGATTAGCCCTTGCATTAACGGCCTAGTGCCAAGTAGGTTTTAAACAAAATGTATTAGGAGTGCAGTTTCGCCTCCTCTCAAGTTGGTATTTTTGGAGGCCATGTAATTGTCCTGTTTCCTCACTGAATAGGCCTCAGTAGGTTGGGTATTTTTACCCCTGTGTGATTGTAATTGGAGGACAGCTTAAAGGTGAAGTTCGGTGTGGCCTTTGATAGGCTTGAATTTTGAGAGCGGGTTTGCTCTTTCTTAAAAGTTGATTTTGTGTGCCTCGAGGAGGCTTTATTAGGTAATTGGGAGCAAGTGCTCCTGGGCACGATTGGGGTTTTCTGCCCCTTTGTCGAATCTTGTATTTGGGTAAAGTTGGGCTTACTGCTCAAGAATTGTGTGTCTGGCTCTCGGAGCCCAAATCCTGTAAGACTGTAATTGAACATTCTCGATTTGTTGTTAGGCTACTGTGTACCTGTTATATTTGTTATTTCTTGATCTTGAAAAGAAAAATATAACCTTGTTAAATTTTAAAATTTAACTTTAATTTCATAGATTGAGTCCTATTCATCCCAGCACCTTCTTTCACCTCTAACTACCACGGATAACTCCGTAACAATAATAATAATAATAATAATAATAATAATAATAATAATAATAATAATAATAATAATAATAATAATAATAATAATAATAATTGTACCGGTTGGTACACCTCTACGCTGCAAATTTGAATTTACCGCCTTAAAGTACCTCTCTACAGGAGAAACCCTGAACTGTAACAACTGAATCAACTCTACTGTTTATTAGAAGATGTCGCTGGGTGTTTTTGATTTGCTTTTGTTGATCATGAAGTGTGGACATTCTCTAACAGATGTCTCTACTAAAAATTTGGGGGTTGTCATTATTAAGCTTTCTTTCCGCCTGTTTTGAATTTAACCAATCCTAAATTTCTGTAATTAATTTCCCACCAATTAGGTGTTTCTTCATCGATTTGTGTGTAACTTTTGCTGTTAGCCAATAAACGTTTGTGGGCGGATCTTAGTCATTCATGAAAGGTCTCGAATTTTCCGCGAGGGTATAAAAACTGCTGATTTTATTGTCTCCGCGCCACTTCATTAACATCTAGCTTAGCGTGTGGATATGTAGCAGGGGGCGGGAAGCGCCTCTTTCTTCGGGCAACAGATCTTCAACAAGGTAATGGCCGTTTAACATCTTTTCTTGCTAGCTCAGCAGTTTAACTCGCGGGGAAGGTTCGAAACCCTTAATAAGTAACCCATCTCTTTAAAATGTAAATCCCTTTTCAGTCTATGTAAAAACTACAAATTCCTTCAACTGTAAATCGGGGATAGAGAGTGCTTTACCCTCTCGAGCTCCCCTTCATTTTTGAATTTGAGGTGACTATGTTCTCGTAACCGTTTTTCTCTTCCTTTCTAATGTGTTAAATTTATTTTGTATACTAGTCACCTCCATAGATTGGGATTAGCCACTGTGTAATCGGCCTAGTGCCTCTTTGGTTTTAAAATGTGTATTTAGGAGAGTTAACTCACGCCTCCATTCCTTTTGCATTTAGGGCCATTTAAAGTAACCTATTATTTTTCATTTTAGGCCCAGTAGAGTGGGTACAGTTACCCCTGTTTATTTATAAGTGTACCTTGAGGGCAGTTTGTAGTAAAGTCCGTTTATGGCCTCTTAATAGGCTTGAAAGATTGAGAGCGGGTCAGCTCTTTCTGGTAATTTGAAAGGTGCCTCGGGGAGGCGTGATATTTTGATTGCCGGGAGCTAGTGCTCCATGTAATTAGGGGCGTTCTCCCCTTTGGTATTTTGTGGTTGTGAGCTGAGAGCTCAAGGATTGACGAATTTGGGCTCGTAGCCCAGAATTTGTAAAGACCCGTTAACTTGTGCTTTCTTCTGTAAAGTTGCATTGTACCTGATTTTCTTTGTTCACCTAGTGAAAATTGTTAAATGTTGAAAATCTGTTGAAAATATAACCTTTATTTAAATTTTAAATTCATCTTTAAAACTTGTAGTTAGACCCATTCCAGCCCGCACCTTCTTTCACCCCTGCCTTCCATGGATAACTCCGTAATAATAATAATAATAATAATAATAATAATAATAATAATAATAATAATAATAATAATATTCTGGACCGTCGTCAAAGTGTGCGGACCCCGCTGGATCGGCATTATTCGGGTCCCATAAAACAGAATTTGTCCGATAAGCGTCTATTAGCGTAAGCACATCTTCATCTGGCCAGGCCGCCATGCTCGCGAGATGCTCAGTATAGTCTACACACTTGCGAGCATCTTGTGAGCCGCTCACTGCCAGCCGACTGGAGTCGGTTTTCTAGGCGAGCACAAAGGGTTGCTCGTGTTCAGTGTGGACGGCCAAAGAACAAATTCTGTTTTATGGGACCCGAATAATGGCGATCACTTGACAAAGAATGCGAAAGAGGATGCACGGCGGGATATTGGTACAAAAATTGGACGACCCGCGGATGAATGTAAAAAGAAAAGTATTTCTTTGTTGGAGGGAAAGGAGCAACGAGAATAGCAGTCGCACTACCGGAAAAGGTTAGTTTTCGTGTTTAAATAAAACGAAGCTTGAACTTGATATATTCATTTATTATCTTTTTAAAGCAACAATTGTAGTAAACAAGTAATGATATAATAACCAATAAATATAAAATGTGAACACCGTTGCAGTTCAATAGATAGTACCTATACAATACCGTGTTCAATCATACCGGTACATATTTTGTACAGTTAATTTTATTTTTATTTTTTTGCTTTAAAGGAGCTACGGAAATTTACAAAAGCCGATGGTTTGCGCATGAAGCTTTGGGGTTCCTCAATGAAAGATATAAACCAAGACAGACTCAACATAGATAGTATTTTTCCTTTTCTTTATCTTTTTCAAGCGTACGTATTTTGCCATGGCAGAGCTCTTTCTTTCGTGCAATAGCTAGCTATTTCATCTCTAATTTTGTTTACGTAAGCAGAAAATATCCTAGAAACATTTAGTAGCTGTCTCATGGAAGTCGTCTCTTCATTTTGTCTCCATGTTCCTTCAATAATCTCTCCGTTAGCTTCATGATCTAGTGAACCGGGTGGTGTGTATGAGTTAGGGGAATGAATACTCAGTAATTATGCAAAACTACTACAGACATAACTGATTTCGGCTTTGGGGGCTCCAAAAGCATTGGTTTTCTTAAAACTTGAAACACTGAACTTGATATACCAAAGGCATATTCCACTACTCGTTGAGGTCTGCTCAGTCGATAGTTGAAGATTCTCTTGTACGTTCCAGAGGCATGATCTCCCGGGTATGGTTTCATAACATTTTCGCTGAGTGGAAATGCGCTATAACCTACGAATAAGTACGGCAACTTTATTTGACGACCCGGAAGTTCTTCTGGTAATAGCAGACATCTTTGCATGGCATTCACAGACTGATGCTGCGAGGAAATGGCGAGCAAGTGGCTCAAGCTTTCCATGAGTGGCTCATGAGCCGCTCGGCTCGCAAGATGCTCGCAAGTGTGTACGCGTCTTAATGCTGACACCACACGTTCCTCTTAGTCCGCAGTAGAATGTCTTCTAACATCTGTGGAAGTTAGTCTGTTAGAAGAATGAGATACTGTTCAAATAGAACGACAAGCGAACACAGTGACAAAGTTTCATTTCGACAACGTTAATGTATTTTATATATAAACTTTATTCGGTTATTTTAATGAGGCCTATAAATTGTAGAGAGAAATAACAATTCCATGTAATACATCATAATACCGCTGATGGTTCACTGTTTCACATCACACATTTAAGCTCCATGGGCAATGACTTTTCACCTGACGAAGCCAATGGGGTTTGTTTACGGACCAATAGCGTACGTTTCTGAGGTTTACTTGGACATGATTTGTAAATGTTGCTTCATCACTAACCAATATGCTCGACAAATCTGGTGTATCTTTTTGTAATGCCCCTGTACAAATGATAAAACGACTCTCAAAATCGTTTCCATGCACTTCTTGACGGAGAGAGGTAATATACCGATGGAACTTACACTCGCCTAACTCATATTACTTTCTCGTGCGATTGCACGAGAACTAACGTGCTGATCTACAGCAACAGCTGCTTCTCCAGTCACTCGTTTATTTCTGTTACGTTTTATAGGTGTTACACTTCCACCTTCACGAAATTAATTGAAGAGCTTCACAAAATTATCGAGATGGGTGATATCTAATGGGATGTTTCGACGTACAGTGCACAAGAACAAACAGCATTCCTTCTACATTATCCATACACCATTAATATGTCGGCCATTTCGGCATTGGCAAATGCCGTCTTCCATCACGTCCTAGTTTTTTAACTATCACGAAGTAACTGATAAGAAAGTAGGAATTAAACATCAGAAAATCATAGCCTCCTAACTAAGCAGTGGCATGGAGCAGACATTTGTCAATATTTACAATTTTCAAAACACAATAGCTGGTAAACTAGGTTATACTGGGATCCGGAAAAAGAAATCATTGACATTCTAATTTATTGCGATGTTATTTTGTCAGTGTCAACTGGCATTGTTCCATCTGAAAATTGTCATTTTCTAAAATAATACACATTCCAATATTTTTCAAAATCTGTGTATGAGATACATTTATGAACCCTTGGTTTAATTTATGACAAAAGAAGGCGTCAATAGAACCTACCGTTTCAGAAATATTTGGGTGGAAAGTTTTAGGTTATTCGTCCTGTATAAGCAGCTTGTGCGGCGTGAAGGTCTTAAACTTGTGTAATTTTTCCACTCTTCGAAAAAAGTTCCAAATTGCGCTCTAAATGACTGAATAACTATTGTAACTGTAATATTAGGAACATATTCTCTGGAGAGTTACTTGTTGAAAACAGTCGATCAAAATGATTTGGAAACAGCCCAATGAAGTTATTTAATTAATATAACAAACTCTCAGTTTTCTCGCTATTACGCATTACCATGATTATTATTACTTTGTTTTGCGTTTGATGTTATATTAATTAACTTCTGAAAGGGGTAGATTTCTGAATTCATTTGATGCATACGACAGATGACATCAATTGAAATATTCACTGCTTTCAAAAATAACAAGTTCATTAATTGAACTATCATTTCTTTCCCTATAAACAATCCTTCTTCGTCACATACTTCCGTGGTGAGCTTTTTATTCTCTTATGTTGGCTAAGGAAATATACACTACATATAGCGTTCGATGTACTATTATGAGAGAGCAAATGTTACAAATATAGTATATCTTCGCGGTTCGATACTAAATATTTTTCACACGTTCAAAAACACAAGCGGACTCAAATTGGAATTATTGGCTAAGGAAAAGTAAGGGATGAATGAGTGTGCCTTCTGGAACATAGACTTAAAGCGCGGTGAGTGGAAGAGACTGTAAGGTAGTGTGAAAACTTTCTTCTTACTGGTTCAATTCCCACGTCACAAGCCTTCTCTTGAGTTTCAGTTAGCTGGTCTACGTAGTGAACACACTCACTCCTGTATCCATATTGGTGGAGCTATCCAAAGATTGCATTGACCCCCGTCTCACGAACATAACTAAGTCCCACGGGAGATCTTCAATGATGCCCCGAGGCTAAACTTTACCTTTCAGCATCACTTGTTCCATCCTCACTTACAGTAACTTTTCCTTCTTTCGTCTTTCACTCTTCCTCCGACCTATCTTTGTTTCACAGTACAGGCAAACCTCCCTCCCTCCCACTACCCAACTTGCTGACTCACACAAAGAAGGAGAACAGTTTGACAAGGCTTCTGTAAGACAATCTAAAGTCTGCAGTGCAGTGTATAAAATGTAAGATAATTTACGTCGATATTCCCAAAGAGGTAACAATATAGGTTTCACGTACGTATACATATTACAAGGCTATGAAGTGGAACAAGAAAAAAATATTTGTCTATCAAAATCGCTTGAAAGCAGTCCATCGAGGTAATTTATTTACTGTCGAAAACTCTGTTTCTTTATATTAGTTATAATTACAATTTATTACTTGCTCCCACAGTTAATGTTACATTAATCTCGGAAAGAGGTAGGTTTCTGAATGAACCTGACTTTCTGAAAGTTAAGGTAATAATATGCAACTTGTGCCGAGCGAACACTTTTTCAACTCGTGTAATAATTCCAATCGTCCAAACAAGTTCCGAATTACGCTCCAGGTGCATAAATAACTCTCAAAGCTGAAATATTTGTAACCGACCACCAAATATGAAATGTTTCTGTCTCGAGAGCTATTTATTATTCAAGTATTGTAGAATTTTGAAGATTGTAAAGTGGGTTTCCATACTGAAAATATAAATTTTACTTGTTTCAAAAAGGACGGTTCGGATCTATCATTTGACATAAATATCCCTGCTTAACCTGATATTCGAAAAATAGTTCGGTAAACAAATGGATAAATGTAATCATAATAGGTACAAAAACAAACAAAAAAATAAAAATCCGCATCTGTGGTGTAGTGGTTAGCGTGATTAACTGCCACCCCCGGAGGCCCGGGTTCGATTCCCGGCTCTTCCCGAAATTTGAAAAGTGGTACGAGGACTAGAATAGGGTCCACTCGGCCTCTGGAGGTCAACTGAGTAGAGGTGGGTTCGATTCCCACCTCAGCTATCTTCGATGTGATTTTCCGTGGTTTCCCACTTCTCCTCCACGCAAATGCCGGGATGGTACCTCACTTAAGGCTAGGCCTGCTTCCTTTCCTGTCACAGAGCAAGTGGCTGTGCGGTTTGGGACATGGTGAGATGGTGCGTTCGAACACCACTGTTGGCAGCCCTGTAGATGGTATTCCGTCGTTTCCCATATTCAAACCAGGTAATTAAGGCTGTTACATATCGTACTTGTCTTTACTGTTTACCGTTTGAATTTCATGCTTTCTTAATCCTTGTATATTTCAATGTTGGCAAGACTTTCTTTGGACTCTATTGCTTCCGTCTTCCGCAAATATGGCGTCTTGTACCTGAAATGTTCTTAGACAAAATGCTGTTTTCATCTTTGACATCACAAATAGGACAAGCCTTAATTCTGTGTAATTAATATCGTCCCTGTTCTGCCAAAACAGCGACTGTTACAATTCTCTTCCTATCCATTATTTCCCTTAAGACTGGTCACGCCTTCTAGCTATATATTGATATGCGGTCCATCAGAACAATTTTCGTTGAGTTCATTTTCCTATGCGCGTGTGTAAAGGAAAATGAACCTTAAATACATGACACTCTAGGAGTGGCTAAACGCAGGGCCGGATTAAGGAGGGGGCTAAAGGGGCTGCAGCCCCAGGCCCCGCGTGCCAAGGGGCCCCGGCCCTTGGCCAAACCTAAAATTGTATAAAAAGGCCTGCTGCTCCACCTCCGTGCATGTATATGAATATTTACGCTCGCAAAATATAGAACACGCACTCTTCCTTCCTTCTTATCAGCTGTCCGCGTTAGTATTTCATCACTGCTAGAATCAATTACCGTCCGGAGACACGAATCCTTGCTACTTACGCACTGTAATTATTGTAAAGGTTATTGTTGACAAAAATTTAAATCTGGCAGCTTGCGAGTACGGGCAGAGGGGGAAGGGGGGAAGAGGTCTAGAAACTGAGCGGGAGGGGACTGGGGAAGCACGGTGGAATTCGCATGCTATACTATATCTTTGCATCAGGAAGATAACTTCCAGTTCACCTCTTATTATTGAACCATTCGTAAGTTACAACTGTAATGTTCTTGTAAAATGGATAGAAAATATCCTAGTGGTGCCAAAAAACGTAAGTTCTGTTTCGTATGTCGATTTGATAGTGATGATGAGACAAATGTAAATATGTTTTGGCATTATGAAATATTAACATCAAAAATAGAGAAAAATTGTAGTCTATTTCAACACTTCCCTATTCATCAATTTGAGTGGAAGTAGTTCTATAACGACTTCAGTATGTTAGTCTTACGTGATGTTACGAAGAAGGGGCCCCACATTTTTAAATAGCTCAGGGCCCCCAAACACCTTAATCCGGCACTGGGTAAACGTCAGGCAAACATACATTCCTTCAGTATGGTACAGTAAGGTTCATTTTCCTTTACACACGCACATAGGAAAATGATCTCAAAAGATATTGTTCTGATGGACCGAATATCAATATGTGGCTGGAAAGCGTGACCAGTCTTAAGGGAAATAATGGATAGGAAGAGCATTGTCACATTCGCCGTTTTGGCAGAACAGGGACGATATCATAAAAATATATGTGCTACTTATAACTGCTTTAAAATGTATTTCAGCTATCAAGGGCAAAGTATTTTAATTAGTATATGCCATGTCTCGTGGTAATGATTTTTATACAGCCCACTTTTAATGCAACAAAAATTTTTGTTCGACCGCTCCGGATGTGTTTTAAGATAATCGTTCAATACACAGGTCATTACGTGTGTGCGTGTGTAATGTTTCTTCACTAACGGGAAAACATAATCTACAACAGATTGAACTTCATCAGTGGGATAGACAGGCTGCATCATTTGAACTACAGGCCAGGTAATCATTTCCATTTCCTACCCATTTGAGTGCATACAACAATAAGGATAAAGAAAGAAAAAGTTTGTAGATGAAACAGAGATGATTTTGTAAGTCTAGTCTCACTCGCATGCAGACGTTCATAGATGAATTTAACCCTTCTCAGCATGAATTGTAGCAAGCAAGGAGTAGTGTTGAGGGGATGCGTGAATGAATCGTATCCATGTAATTTCATTATTAGTTTTGTCGTGAATGGAATATAATAACTGATTTTAAACGAATTAAGTTTAAAATAAGCGGTAACCAATAAATACAATTAATGAATATTGAATTTTCACGACCGCATTGTAATCGAAACAGACTTTCAACGTATTAGGCCGTGTTACGTACATGTTGTGGGTTCGGATCCCACTGGTGTCCGGCTGACCATTTTTGTTCTGTACTTAACATCTCTTCAACACGTACTACATGTACGTAATGCGACCTAATACATTGAAAGTCTGTTTCGATTACAATGCGGTCGTGAAAATTCAATATTCATTGACATGCCCCACAACGGGCGACTTAAACGCACTCTACAGTGTGCTAGAAGCAGTGCCAGACCTGTAGCTCAGATCCTTTCAAAAACAGAACAAAGATGGCCTAGGCCACCATAGCTCAATTGGTAGAGCAACCGACGCGAAATCGGGAGGTTGTGGGTACGGATCCCACTGGTGTCCGGCTGGCTATTTTTGTTCTGTATTAACATCTCTTCAACACGTACTACATGTAAGTAACACGACCTAATACGTTGAAAGTCTGTATCGAATAAATACAATTATTACTAGGGAAATATATATACATACATACTTCGCTACATTACGACTACGAATTCTACTACATCAATGCGCCTCGGTACATCTTTTGTTATGTAACACTTTTGTGTGTTCAGTCTGGCTCACTCAACTTCTTTGAACTCCCTTGTTTTGCTCCATGTTACTTGCTGGGGCGAGTTGATGACTTGTGCCCATAACTCATTAATCAATATAGTTATAGGTCAAGGGATCATTTTAATTTCAACAAAAATATTATTTGTGTTATTCACGATATAATTCTCAACTGCAATTTCCCGTTTGAACTGTCCGCGCTAATCATGATGGACAAAGATGTTGAGAATTCAAAGACATAGGACTTCCATTCGTCGCTGCTAGCCTTGGACCCTGAGAAGGAAACAAAAGACGGCACGATGAAGCTGAATGCCACAAAAAATCTCGTGTCTACAGCGAATTAATCGTCGTAGTTACGTGTCTTTATATTTGTACCAATAATGGTATTTATTTTATTAATTTACAGCAGATTTTACTGTTGATTTGTGCAATAGCAATTATTATCCGCCATTTAGGACAAAAATTACAAAGAAATTTCGTTCATGTAACCGCCTTGGGGATTTACAAATCATCTGGGACAAAAATTCAGAAGGCATTGTAAATAGAAGACGATGAATATCACTCTCAGAACAGGGAAGATTTCGAGGTTAAATTCTATAATGTTAAGGCGAAGGCTATCTTGGATGAATCAGTGTCAGACCTCATATGATCATAGCTCAAATACTAGTTCCCATAATTCAATACAAGGTCACATTCAGTTACCGGTTATATCGTTACCTAATATCAGTGCTAATTTTGATGAATGGGTGCATTTCACAGATACATCTGAAGCCTTGATAATTCACAACAAGCAGCTTTCTGATGTTCAAATGAATCATTACCTACTGTCTGCCTTTAGTGGTGAGGCACACATGCTCATAATAAATTTAGCTGTGAGTAATGATAACTTTTATGCAGCATAGAATCTGGTTAAACACAGGTACAACAATACCAAATTAATTTCCAAAACTTACGCAAAGCAATTGTTAAGCCCACCAACCGTGGATAAGTGTGGTTTCCACTCCGTGCGAGCACTCATTAATCATGTTCAAAGTAATTTAAATGCCTTTCAAGCACTAAACATTGAAGTACCATTGCATGAATTATTGTTAGGTCAGTAGATATTAAGTGCGGTGCATTCAGAGACCTGAAATGAGTATGAATTATCATGTAGCTCTCCAAATCCCCCCCTCCCTCGGAATAATTATTTCAATTTTTAGAAACTAAATGCAAGTCAGCTAACAAGTCCGTCAGCCATACCAGTGAGATGAGTAACAAGTCCAAGTGGCATCATTCTTATTTAATAGTGAGTTCCAAACTTTGTTCTTGTGTCAAGGAAACACATCCATTGCTTAAATATCCCAGTTCTATTGTCATGAAGGTAATGCAGCGGTTTCTTCATGTGAATCGAGGGGATTTATGCTTTAATTGCCTCAGGTACCACACTAAGAGCCAGAGTGTTCAGACTCAAATTCTAAGGTTTGTTACAAGAAACAGCGTACATTTTTACGCATAACTCAGAAAGATAATCAGGGAAATAGGCACAACAACCCCAATTCCTCTAATAGCGTTAAGTCAGTCCACTTCCCATAGCATGCCTGTAGCTAAGCAGTCTTACTGTACTGACAAAAACAAACAAACTACAGAAATAATGAAAACATCATGGTTTCCTTCCGGGAACTTAATTTTTTGATTTTTGATACAGAAATAATGTTAGCTAGTGCTTTAGTAATGGCTGCGAACATGTATGGACAATTAGTTCATTGCCGGGCAGTACCTGATTCAGCATCGCAGAGTCATTTTATTACAGAACAAGTAGTTCAACTACTTAAGCTTCCTAAATGGAAACATTATGCTGCCTTTCAGGGAATTTCAGATGTAAATTCACAAGTTCAACGTATGGAGTCTATGGCTCACAGGTCAAGGGTCAATGACTGGCACACTACCATTGAGTGTTCAGTGTTGCCTCGCATAACTAGTACTATTCCTTCCACCTACATGAACTGTGAAGATTGGAATATGCCTGAAAACTTAGAATTAACAGATTACAATTTTAATCATCCCAGTAACATAGATTTTTTTTGGGCGCAGATATTTTCATGGCAAACACGTTCGATCACATCATCCAGGGTGGATAGTTTCGGAGACAACTCCAATAGCTGAAACAGGTGCACCTAATTACACATTTTGATTGAAACAGAGGACACTTTTGATTGCCAATTGAAGAGGTTTAGGAAACTTGAGGCAATTGACCGACCATTACTTACACCAGAAAAAGAAAATACGAGACTTACTTCCTAGAAAATGCAGGTCACCTTCCAAATAGCAGATTCCAGGTCGTCCTCTCAAGAATGATGATTCACGTGCACTCGGAGATTTTTATGGAATCACCTTTCAGCGCCTTTTACAGATGGAGCCAAGATAAAGTAGGAATGCACGGTTGGATTATGAATATGGCAACTTCATGGAGGAGTATGAGGACTGGGATCACATGGAATTAGTCGATGTTGGTGACAGAAAACAAAAGATCTGTTTTATCTGCATCATCATGCAGTATTCAAGGACAGTACTACAACCACTCTACGAGTTGTCTTTGATGGCAAGTCCAAGAATTCAACAAGGATTGCACTAAATGATATTTTGTCAGCTGGACCTACTATGCAGCAAGATCTTTGCAGCATCATCTTACGCTTTCGTATTCATGAAGTAGCCTTAAAGGGAGACATTGTCAAGATATACAGGCAAATGTTAGTAAATCTTGAGGATCAAGACCTTCTTAGCTGTTGCAGCACTAGTGAAGAAGTACCTCGGATCCAACAAGACCCAACATCACTAATTGCACTTCGAAAATTACCTTCAAATTATCAAGAGTTCTTGTCTAAAATTCCCTCTTGTCTTCTAGTGACCCAAGAGTCTTTAGACCTACAAGAACATTTTTAGCGTAACTATTTTGTGATTGTTATGGTATCCAAGTACTGAGCAGTTTTAGGTTAAAATTACAAACACGGCCAGTAATGAGGGTCAAACTCTCACCAAACTAAGGGTACATTCATCAGCAACATCAACATTTGTTCCGGTAGGATTTCTCAGTCCCACAATTGAAATCTTAATTTTTCTTTAGCAACTATGGCAACACCAATTAGGATCGGATGAACCGTTAACACTACCGCTTGAAATTGAATAAAATTATTCCACTCACTTCATACCTTATCTATATATATAAAAGCAAGTCGGGCTGGAGCGATGTATATATAAATATTTAAAAATAAAAAAGACGTGAATTAATGAGGCACTTCCACAAATCTCAGAAATTAGAAACTTGGCACAAGGGAAACTGATGACCCCAGGATCCCTAGAAAAATCGGAAATTCTCAAAATTCCCTGAAGGGGGCACGCTGGGGGGGCTCAAAGTTTGGGATCAGCATAAGAACACAGTCGTATAGTATATCCAAAACGATAACCTATAGGTTTCGGGGGCTTAAAAATTTTCGGGAATTTCCTCATTTTTATCCCCTATCCCCCCAAATCAAGATGGCGGCACAACCTGCCAGACGACGTAGACAATTATAGATTTTGTCCCTAACCGACGGGAAAATTCCAAGATGTTCAAATTTTTCACTTTTTACCCCCAAAGATATCGAAATATGGAGGCAATTTTAATGACTGCAGACATTCCTTTTGAGCTATTTTTTTGCTAAACGGTAAGTCGTATCACAAAACGGATGGCACAATGTCTCTTCAATTCGGAGTGATCTACAACTTTGGTCCTGTGACATTTTGTCGTATCTCTCTCCCTTATACGTTAAATGTGGCCGTATTTCTGGATTGTTCGTAAATTTGGTGATTTTTACAAGTACATTTCATTGTTTGACACACATATAAGGATGATAGGATCATCGCGTTAGGTGCGCACAGTGGCACGATTAAGGGACATGTGTGTACCAAATTTCATGATTCTAAGTTATACATAAGTAGGCAAAATGTAATGTAAAATGTTAAAAATGCACCCAAATTTCACCCCATTCAAAATTTGAACTCAATCTACCCCCTTAATATGGGAGATACGAGGACATCGTTTAGAAACAAACATTTAGAGCGATAAATGAGGCGTCTGATGGCGCAAACCGTTCCTTAATATCATAAACCGTTTAGGAGATATGAATCTCGAAGTGGAAGTCTGCACTTTTCAACGTGCTCATGCTTATCCGTCATCTATATATATAAAAGCAAGTCGGGCTGGAGCGATGTATATATAAATATTTAAAAATAAAAAAGACGTGAATTAATGAGGCACTTCCAGAAATCTCAGAAATTTGAAACTTGGTACGAGGGAAACTGATTACCCCAGGATCCCTAGAAAAATCGGAAATTCTCAAAATTCCCTGAAGGGGGCACGCTGGGGGGGCTCAAAGTTTGGGCTCAGCATAAGAACACAGTCGTATAGTATATCCAAAACGATAACCTATAAGTTTCGTGGGCTTAAAAATTTTCGGGAATTTCCTCATTTTTTTCCCCTATCCCCCCAAATCAAGATGGCGGCACAACCTGCCAGACGACGTAGACAATTGAAATTTGGTGAAATTATAGCTTTTTGTCTATAACCGACGGGAAAATTCCAAGATGTTCAAATTTTTCACTTTTTACCCCCAAAGATATCGAAATATGGAGACAATTTTAATGACTGCAGACATTCCTTTTGAGCTATTTTTTGGCTAAACGGTAAGTCGTATCACAAACCGGATGGCACAATGTCCCTTCAATTCGGAGTGATCTACAACTTTGGTCCTGTGACATTTTGTCGTATCGCTCTCCCTTATACGTTAAATTTGGCCGTATTTCTGGATTGTTCGTAAATTTGGTGATTTTTACAAGTATATTTCATTGTTTGACACACATATAAGAATGATAGGATCATCGCGTTAGGTGCGCACAGTGGCACGATTAAGGGACATGTGTGTACCAAATTTCATGATTCTAGCTTATACATAAGTAGGCAAAATGTAATGCAATTTGTTAAAAATGCACCCAAATTTCACCCCAATCAAAATTTGAACTCAATTTACCCCCTTAATATGGGAGATACGAGGACATGGTTTAGAAACAAACATTTAGAGCAATAAATGAGGCGTCTGATGGCGCAAACCGTTCCTTAATATCATAAACCGTTTAGGAGATATGAATCTCGAAGTGGAAGTCTGCACTTTTCAACGTGCTCATGCTTATCCGTCATCTATATATATAAAAGCAAGTCGGGCTGGAGCGATGTATATATAAATATTTAAAAATGAAAAAAGACGTGAATTAATGAGGCACTTCCAGAAATCTCAGAAATTTGAAACTTGGTACGAGGGAAACTGATGACCCCAGGATCCCTAGAAAAATCGGAAATTCTCAAAATTCCCTGAAGGGGGCACGCTGGGGGGGGGCTCAAATTTTGGGATCAGCATAAGAACACAGTCGTATAGTATATCCAAAACGATAACCTATAGGTTTCGTGGGCTTAAAAATTTTCGGGAATTTCCTCATTTTTATCCCCTATCCCCCCAAATCAAGATGGCGGCACAACCTGCCAGACGACGTAGACAATTGAAATTTGGTGAAATTATAGCTTTTTGTCCCTAACCGACGGGAAAATTCCAAGATGTTCAAATTTTTCACTTTTTACCCCCAAAGATATCGAAATATGGAGGCAATTTTAATGACTGCAGACATTCCTTTTGAGCTATTTTTTGGCTAAACGGTAAGTCGTATCACAAAACGGATGGCACAATGTCCCTTCAATTCGGAGTGATCTACAACTTTGGTCCTGTGACATTTTGTCGTATCGCTCTCCCTTATACGTTAAATTTGGCCGTATTTCTGGATTGTTCGTAAATTTGGTGATTTTTACAAGTATATTTCATTGTTTGACACACATATAAGAATGATAGGATCATCGCGTTAGGTGCGCACAGTGGCACGATTAAGGGACATGTGTGTACCAAATTTCATGATTCTAGCTTATACATAAGTAGGCAAAATGTAATGTAAATTGTTAAAAATGCACCCAAATTTCACCCTGTTCAAAATTTGAACTCAATTTACCCCCTTAATATGGGAGATACGAGGACATGGTTTAGAAACAAACGTTTAGAGCGATAAATGAGGCGTCTGATGGCGCAAACCGTTCCTTAATATCATAAACCGTTTAGGAGATATGAATCTCGAAGTGGAAGTCTGCACTTTTCAACGTGCTCATGCTTATCCGTCATCTATCTATATAAAAGCAAGTCGGGCTGGAGCGATGTATATATAAATATTTAAAAATAAAAAAGACGTGAATTAATGAGGCACTTCCAGAAATCTCAGAAATTTGAAACTTGGTACGAGGGAAACTGATGACCCCAGGATCCCTAGAAAAATCGGAAATTCTCAAAATTCCCTGAAGGGGGCACGCTGGGGGGTCTCAAATTTTGGGATCAGCATAAGAACACAGTCGTATAGTATACCCAAAACGATAACCTATAGGTTTCGTGGGCTTAAAAATTTTCGGGAATTTCCTCATTTTTATCCCCTATCCCCCCAAATCAAGATGGCGGCACAACCTGCCAGACGACGTAGACAATTATAGCTTTTTGTCCCTAACCGACGGGAAAATTCCAAGATGTTCAAATTTTTCACTTTTTACCCCCAAAGATATCGAAATATGGAGGCAATTTTAATGACTGCAGACATTCCTTTTGAGCTATTTTTTGGCTAAACGGTAAGTCGTATCACAAAACGGATGGCACAATGTCCCTTCAATTCGGAGTGATCTACAACTTTGGTCCTGTGACATTTTGTCGTATCTCTCTCCCTTATACGTTAAATGTGGCCGTATTTCTGGATTGTTCGTAAATTTGGTGATTTTTACAAGTACATTTCATTGTTTGACACACATATAAGAATGATAGGATCATCGAGTTAGGTGCGCACAGTGGCACGATTAAGGGACATGTGTGTACCAAATTTCATGATTCTAGGTTATACATAAGTAGGCAAAATGTAATGTAAAATGTTAAAAATGCACCCAAATTTCACCCCATTCAAAATTTGAACTCAATCTACCCCCTTAATATGGGAGATACGAGGACATCGTTTTGAAACAAACATTTAGAGCGATAAATGAGGCGTCTGATGGCGCAAACCGTTCCTTAATATCATAAACCGTTTAGGAGATATGAATCTCGAAGTGGAAGTCTGCACTTTTCAACGTGCTCATGCTTATCCGTCATCTATATATATAAAAGCAAGTCGGGCTGGAGCGATGTATATATAAATATTTAAAAATGAAAAAAGACGTGAATTAATGAGGCACTTCCAGAAATCTCAGAAATTTGAAACTTGGTACGAGGGAAACTGATGACCCCAGGATCCCTAGAAAAATCGGAAATTCTCAAAATTCCCTGAAGGGGGCACGCTGGGGGGGGGGGCTCAAATTTTGGGATCAGCATAAGAACACAGTCGTATAGTATATCCAAAACGATAACCTATAGGTTTCGTGGGCTTAAAAATTTTCGGGAATTTCCTCATTTTTATCCCCTATCCCCCCAAATCAAGATGGCGGCACAACCTGCCAGACGACGTAGACAATTGAAATTTGGTGAAATTATAGCTTTTTGTCCCTAACCGACGGGAAAATTCCAAGATGTTCAAATTTTTCACTTTTTACCCCCAAAGATATCGAAATATGGAGGCAATTTTAATGACTGCAGACATTCCTTTTGAGCTATTTTTTGGCTAAACGGTAAGTCGTATCACAAAACGGATGGCACAATGTCCCTTCAATTCGGAGTGATCTACAACTTTGGTCCTGTGACATTTTGTCGTATCGCTCTCCCTTATACGCTAAATTTGGCCGTATTTCTGGATTGTTCGTAAATTTGGTGATTTTTACAAGTATATTTCATTGTTTGACACACATATAAGAATGATAGGATCATCGCGTTAGGTGCGCACAGTGGCACGATTAAGGGACATGTGTGTACCAAATTTCATGATTCTAGCTTATACATAAGTAGGCAAAATGTAATGTAAATTGTTAAAAATGCACCCAAATTTCACCCTGTTCAAAATTTGAACTCAATTTACCCCCTTAATATGGGAGATACGAGGACATGGTTTAGAAACAAACGTTTAGAGCGATAAATGAGGCGTCTGATGGCGCAAACCGTTCCTTAATATCATAAACCGTTTAGGAGATATGAATCTCGAAGTGGAAGTCTGCACTTTTCAACGTGCTCATGCTTATCCGTCATCTATCTATATAAAAGCAAGTCGGGCTGGAGCGATGTATATATAAATATTTAAAAATAAAAAAGACGTGAATTAATGAGGCACTTCCACAAATCTCAGAAATTAGAAACTTGGCACGAGGGAAACTGATGACCCCAGGATCCCTAGAAAAATCGGAAATTCTCAAAATTCCCTGAAGGGGGCACGCTGGGGGGCTCAAAGTTTGGGATCAGCATAAGAACACAGTCGTATAGTATATCCAAAACGATAACCTATAGGTTTCGGGGGCTTAAAAATTTTCGGGAATTTCCTCATTTTTATCCCCTATCCCCCCAAATCAAGATGGCGGCACAACCTGCCAGACGACGTAGACAATTATAGCTTTTTGTCCCTAACCGACGGGAAAATTCCAAGATGTTCAAATTTTTCACTTTTTACCCCCAAAGATATCGAAATATGGAGGCAATTTTAATGACTGCAGACATTCCTTTTGAGCTATTTTTTGGCTAAACGGTAAGTCGTATCACAAAACGGATGGCACAATGTCTCTTCAATTCGGAGTGATCTACAACTTTGGTCCTGTGACATTTTGTCGTATCTCTCTCCCTTATACGTTAAATGTGGCCGTATTTCTGGATTGTTCGTAAATTTGGTGATTTTTACAAGTACATTTCATTGTTTGACACACATATAAGGATGATAGGATCATCGCGTTAGGTGCGCACAGTGGCACGATTAAGGGACATGTGTGTACCAAATTTCATGATTCTAGGTTATACATAAGTAGGCAAAATGTAATGTAAAATGTTAAAAATGCACCCAAATTTCACCCCATTCAAAATTTGAATTCAATCTACCCCCTTAATATGGGAGATACGAGGACATCGTTTAGAAACAAACATTTAGAGCGATAAATGAGGCGTCTGAAGGCGCAAACCGTTCCTTAATATCATAAACCGTTTAGGAGATATGAATCTCGAAGTGGAAGTCTGCACTTTTCAACGTGCTCATGCTTATCCGTCATCTATATATATAAAAGCAAGTCGGGCTGGAGCGATGTATATATAAATATTTAAAAATAAAAAAGACGTGAATTAATGAGGCACTTCCAGAAATCTCAGAAATTTGAAACTTGGTACGAGGGAAACTGAAGACCCCAGGATCCCTAGAAAAATTGGGAAATTCTCAAAATTCCCTGAAGGGGGCACGCTGGGGGGGCTCAAAGTTTGGGCTCAGCATAAGAACACAGTCGTATAGTATATCCAAAACGATAACCTATAAGTTTCGTGGGCTTAAAAATTTTCGGGAATTTCCTCATTTTTTTCCCCTATCCCCCCAAATCAAGATGGCGGCACAACCTGCCAGACGACGTAGACAATTGAAATTTGGTGAAATTATAGCTTTTTGTCCCTAACCGACGGGAAAATTCCAAGATGTTCAAATTTTTCACTTTTTACCCCCAAAGATATCGAAATATGGAGACAATTTTAATGACTGCAGACATTCCTTTTGAGCTATTTTTTGGCTAAACGGTAAGTCGTATCACAAAACGGATGGCACAATGTCCCTTCAATTCGGAGTGATCTACAACTTTGGTCCTGTGACATTTTGTCGTATCGCTCTCCCTTATACGTTAAATTTGGCCGTATTTCTGGATTGTTCGTAAATTTGGTGATTTTTACAAGTATATTTCATTGTTTGACACACATATAAGAATGATAGGATCATCGCGTTAGGTGCGCACAGTGGCACGATTAAGGGACATGTGTGTACCAAATTTCATGATTCTAGCTTATACATAAGTAGGCAAAATGTAATGCAATTTGTTAAAAATGCACCCAAATTTCACCCCAATCAAAATTTGAACTCAATTTACCCCCTTAATATGGGAGATACGAGGACATGGTTTAGAAACAAACATTTAGAGCAATAAATGAGGCGTCTGATGGCGCAAACCGTTCCTTAATATCATAAACCGTTTAGGAGATATGAATCTCGAAGTGGAAGTCTGCACTTTTCAACGTGCTCATGCTTATCCGTCATCTATCATCTATATATATAAAAGCAAGTCGGGCTGGAGCGATGTATATATAAATATTTAAAAATGAAAAAAGACGTGAATTAATGAGGCACTTCCAGAAATCTCAGAAATTTGAAACTTGGTACGAGGGAAACTGATGACCCCAGGATCCCTAGAAAAATCGGAAATTCTCAAAATTCCCTGAAGGGGGCACGCTGGGGGGGGCTCAAATTTTGGGATCAGCATAAGAACACAGTCGTATAGTATATCCAAAACGATAACCTATAGGTTTCGTGGGCTTAAAAATTTTCGGGAATTTCCTCATTTTTATCCCCTATCCCCCCAAATCAAGATGGCGGCACAACCTGCCAGACGACGTAGACAATTATAGCTTTTTGTCCCTAACCGACGGGAAAATTCCAAGATGTTCAAATTTTTCACTTTTTACCCCCAAAGATATCGAAATATGGAGGCAATTTTAATGACTGCAGACATTCCTTTTGAGCTATTTTTTGGCTAAACGGTAAGTCGTATCACAAAACGGATGGCACAATGTCACTTCAATTCGGAGTGATCTACAACTTTGGTCCTGTGACATTTTGTCGTATCTCTCTCCCTTATACGTTAAATGTGGCCGTATTTCTGGATTGTTCGTAAATTTGGTGATTTTTACAAGTACATTTCATTGTTTGACACACATATAAGGATGATAGGATCATCGCGTTAGGTGCGCACAGTGGCACGATTAAGGGACATGTGTGTACCAAATTTCATGATTCTAGGTTATACATAAGTAGGCAAAATGTAATGTAAAATGTTAAAAATGCACCCAAATTTCACCCCATTCAAAATTTGAACTCAATCTACCCCCTTAATATCGGAGATACGAGGACATCGTTTAGAAACAAACATTTCGAGCGATAAATGAGGCGTCTGATGGCGCAAACCGTTCCTTAATATCATAAACCGTTTAGGAGATATGAATCTCGAAGTGGAAGTCTGCACTTTTCAACGTGCTCATGCTTATCCGTCATCTATATATATAAAAGCAAGTCGGGCTGGAGCGATGTATATATAAATATTTAAAAATGAAAAAAGACGTGAATTAATGAGGCACTTCCAGAAATCTCAGAAATTTGAAACTTGGTACGAGGGAAACTGATGACCCCAGGATCCCTAGAAAAATCGGAAATTCTCAAAATTCCCTGAAGGGGGCACGCTGGGGGGGCTCAAAGTTTGGGCTCAGCATAAGAACACAGTCGTATAGTATATCCAAAACGATAACCTATAAGTTTCGTGGGCTTAAAAATTTTCGGGAATTTCCTCATTTTTTCCCCTATCCCCCCAAATCAAGATGGCGGCACAACCTGCCAGACGACGTAGACAATTATAGCTTTTTGTCCCTAACCGACGGGAAAATTCCAAGATGTTCAAATTTTTCACTTTTTACCCCCAAAGATATCGAAATATGGAGGCAATTTTAATGACTGCAGACATTCCTTTTGAGCTATTTTTTGGCTAAACGGTAAGTCGTATCACAAAACGGATGGCACAATGTCTCTTCAATTCGGAGTGATCTACAACTTTGGTCCTGTGACATTTTGTCGTATCTCTCTCCCTTATACGTTAAATGTGGCCGTATTTCTGGATTGTTCGTAAATTTGGTGATTTTTACAAGTACATTTCATTGTTTGACACACATATAAGAATGATAGGATCATCGCGTTAGGTGCGCACAGTGGCACGATTAAGGGACATGTGTGTACCAAATTTCATGATTCTAGGTTATACATAAGTAGGCAAAATGTAATGTAAAATGTTAAAAATGCACCCAAATTTCACCCCATTCAAAATTTGAACTCAATCTACCCCCTTAATATGGGAGATACGAGGACATCGTTTAGAAACAAACATTTAGAGCGATAAATGAGGCGTCTGATGGCGCAAACCGTTCCTTAATATCATAAACCGTTTAGGAGATATGAATCTCGAAGTGGAAGTCTGCACTTTTCAACGTGCTCATGCTTATCCGTCATCTATATATATAAAAGCAAGTCGGGCTGGAGCGATGTATATATAAATATTTAAAAATGAAAAAAGACGTGAATTAATGAGGCACTTCCAGAAATCTCAGAAATTTGAAACTTGGTACGAGGGAAACTGATGACCCCAGGATCCCTAGAAAAATCTGAAATTCTCAAAATTCCCTGAAGTGGGCACGCTGGGGGGGCTCACAGTTTGGGCTCAGCATAAGAACACAGTCGTATAGTATATCCAAAACGATAACCTATAAGTTTCGTGGGCTTAAAAATTTTCGGGAATTTCCTCATTTTTTTCCCCTATCCCCGCAAATCAAGATGGCGGCACAAGCTGCCAGACGAGGTGGACCTCCCCATGCTATTTCTCGGATAAGGCTAAGAGACATGCAATTTTAAAACAATCTCATTTGCTGCACGCACAGTATTTACATCGATATCCGTATACAATGTAGAATACCGTAGCGAAGCACGGGTACATTTGCTAGTCAAGTATAAAGATCAATCATAAGGTACTGTGTAGCAATGCAATGCATCATGCCTTCAGCTTCATGGTTTCATTGGTAGTAGTGAAAGAGCTTACGGAGGACGCATTTATCTTAGTTCAAGATACAGGGAAAGAAAAGCTATTATGTGCTCTGGTGTGTTCATAAACAATAGTTAAACCTGTTAAACGCACTAATGTTACTCGCTTGGAACTGTGCAGAGCTGTTCTGTTAGCAAATTTACTACGTAAAACATTTTTAGCTCTACTTTGTCAAACACAATATCAAACGCGTATTTCTGTGGACAGACCCAGCACTTGATTTAACATGAATTGCAGGACCTTCAACTAAATAGAAAACCTTCGTAAGCAACAGAGTCGTCATAATTCAAGAGAACACAGCCAATGCAGATTGGCGGCATGTCCCATCATTTTCAGATCCTGCCGATTTGATTTCTAGAGGTATTAGTGCAGAGGAACTTGAAAATATTGCAGCTTGTGGAGGAAGGGCCCATCATGGTTGGCAGAAGATCCATCAAAGAGGTGAAGATACCATAAACAATCCCAGAAAGAAGAACAGTTACTCTCCTCATAACCAAGAATGATGACTGGATGATGAAACACTGTCAAGGCTGTTGAGAGTAACTGTCTGCATAAGAAGATGTATTAACAACTGTATAACCCCAAAACATTCAAGACCGAGCTCGATAGCTGCAGTCGCTTAAGTGCGGCCAGTATCCAGTAATCGGGAGATGGTGGGTTCCAACCCCATTGTCGGCAGCCCTGTTAATGGTTTTCCGTGGTTTCCCATTTTCACACAAGGCCTATTCTGGGACTGTACCTTAATTAAGACCATAGCCACTTCCTTCCCATTCCTAGGCCTTCCCTAACCCACCGTCGTCATAAGACCTATCTGCGTCGGTGCGGCGTAAAGCAAAGAGCAAAAAATAAAGAAAAACATTCAAGAAGCTAATCATCACTTACCGCAACGGAGATACGTGATGCACTCATTTCCTGCATTAAGGTTGCACAGAATTCATGTAATCATCAGGATATACGTGCGTTAAGGAAACATGAAACCTTAAGAGATAGTAATCTCAAGAGTTTAGTTCCTCTCACTGATGGAGATGGCCTCATCAGAGTGGGCGGAAGACAGGAACATGCAGACTTTCCCTATGATGCTATTCATCAACTACTTTTACCTCAAAAACATCACCTTAAAGAACTCATTGTCGTCGACGAACATCAGAAACTCCTTCATGCTGGCTTACAGTTACTAGTTTCATTGCTCAGGTAAAGGTATTGGATTCCGGCTGTTAAATGTTTAGAGAGATCTTTTCTTACTCAGTGTATTAGATGTTAACGAATTAAGGTAAACGCTTCAGAACAGTTAATGGGTTATATTCCAAATTCTAGGCTTCAACAAAGTCGTCCTTTGAGAATAACCGGTGTAGATTATGTTGGGCCAGTCACGTTGAGAGTTGGTTGACCACGTAGCAAGATTACATCGAAGGGATACAATGCAGTCTTTGTTTAGTTTCAAGGCAGTTCATCAAGAAGTTGAAACTAGTCTCAATACATAAGTTTTTCTTTCAACATTGAAGAGATTTATTGCTTGTACGGCAAAATCATCCCAAATTCATTCTAACGATGGAACCAATTTCTAGGGTGCAGCAAACCAACTTCATCAATTGTAGAAGATGTTGCAATCAAAGGACCATAACGAGAGGATTAAGGATATGCTTTTACATGCTGGCTGTAATTTGAAGTCTTTATCCCCATATTCTACTCATTTTGGTAGGTTATGGGAATCATCGGTTTAAGTCAGTGAAGCCCGTCTTAGAAAAGTACTTGGTAATCTACTTGTAAACTGTGATGAATTTTGCACATTAATCACTCAAATAGAATCGTGTATGAATTCAAGACCCTTTTATGCCATTCCTAATGACCCCTTTTTCGATTCCTTTCTCCTGGCTATTTTGAATTGGTGAACCTCTCAATTACCTTCTGTTGATGTAATTAATACACATATGAATCTTCTCAGCAGCAACAACAAAGTATAATTCAACACTTTCGGAGGCAATGGTCTTCAGAGTATCTACAACAACCCCAGCAGATGCGATGCCTTCATAAGGAATTTAAAATGGGTAATTTTGTTCTTCTGCGACAAAGCAAACTCTCTCCTTTGCAGTGACCTATACGGGTGATTCAGGAGATCCATCAAGGTAGGGATGGCAATGTTCGAGTGTTTACTGTTCGCACCTCTAGTAGTAGCTTTAAGAGACTAATCACAAAGGTGAGCTTCCTATAGATTCTGAGGAATCAACAGTGAAGACTTAACCTATGACTAAGCAATGTTTAAATTCTTCAAGCCATGTTTAAGTGTAAATTTTGACAAATCCGATGGTGTTCAGTGTCATTCAATGCCTTGTATTTTTAAAAATGTATTTTGTTATGTTTCTTTTTTGTCTGTTTGTGTGTGTGTGTGTGTGTGTGTGTGTGTGTGTGTTTGTGGGATTTGGGTGCAATATCTACAATTTTCCTTGTTGAAACAGTGTTTCAAGGAGGCAGTATTTTACATGCGTACTTGCGTTTACTGTTCGTTTTTTATGTTTTGTTAACCCTTGTATATTTCAATGTTGGCAAGACTTTATGACTTAAATTCATTCGACTCTATTGCTTCCGCCTGCCGCCAGTATGGCTACTTGTACTTGGACTACTGTTACATAAAATGCTGCTTTCATCTTTGACACCCCAAGTAGAACAATCCTTAACTCTCTGTAATTAATATCAACAAAATACGAGTGCTACTTATAAGTGCTTTAAAATATATCTCGTCCATCAGGAGGAAAGTAGTTCGGTTAATACAGTACAAGCCATGCAGTGGTAATATATATATATATATTTTACAGTCCACTTTTCCTGCTACAAAGGCCACTTCCTTCTCACTCCCAGTCCTTTCCTCTCCCATCATCTCTGTAAAAACTATTCGTGCCGGTGCGACGTAAAGCAAAAAGAAGAGTTAACAGAATGGAGACCACTTCACACAGATAATGAGTAGATAATGACGTATGAGTGGAAAGCTGAAATTCCTTCCAGAGGTACAGTGCACTTGCCGACAGAAAGTGAGCCCGCTGAAAAATCCAACGTCCAACTGTACAGAGACGGGCATTGTCACTGTGTTTCCCATTTCGACACCCAGAGGCAACTGAACATTAGTCATGTAGAGCTTGCCACCATAACTGGCGTATCTACGGGTGTGGGAAGGAATTAAACAGCACCATTTCTTGCAAACGTCCGAGGGTCTGTTCCACGAACGAACTTCGCAAATTTTCAACTTTGCACTTTGCACATTTCACTTCTTGCAAACTGTAAAATCTTTATGTTCCGCCATGAACTATGGAGTGCTACTCAATTTCTTTCTTTGTGTGAGAGTGATACGATCAAGTTTATTCCATGAATGTAATTTAATTTAATTTAATTTAATACTTTACTTTTCTCGGTGAAGTTGACGAGGTAGTTACACTTGTTTTACAGTTTGATTTTCATAATTGGAAACAAGGATATTTATTAGGAGCTAGCTGTGCTAGAAGTTGTTAAGGAAAAACGGGACATTATTTATTGTCAACTTGAAGAATAATCTCTTGCATGATGACAAGCGATCTGTACGGACAGAATTCGAATAAAACTGTTAGCTCAGCTGCAATGATCACTGTACAACGAGTCACCCTGCTTCCTCCCTTTATTCTCTTTTCGAACACATTGTTGAATGAATTCGCGCATCGTATCCGTAGAAATGTATAAATGTCAATTATAACTCTTTTTAATTCTTAAATTAGGGTGTCGTTGATAGTAAAACCGCGCGAAATAATAGCTAGTAACATTCCAAGAATGTCATTTAAACAGCGTAAGTATTTTGATGTCGATTGCGTAATGATGAAAATGTATTTTCAATTAATTGCATAGATCTCACTCCACTCATTTCGGTAAACATGTTATCTCACCCGAGTGCTTCTGGCCGTAAACGTAATTTACTTATGATGTAATTGTTGCGTCATGTTGTTGCGTGAAATGAAAACAAGTTGATGTTACTTATATTTATTGAGGTTTAGCGATCGCAGCGACATATAATTCGTTGGAAGGATTGACATAGCTTCATCTCATTATGTTACAAACACACGGATCAAGGATTAATTATCCTACTAACTCCCCAATTAAACAGTATACGATTAAAGTAGATTGTGATCAATGTTATTGCCCGCAATATTCCTTGCCCCACGTTAAAGCATAATCTATGTACTGAAAGTAATAGGCATATTAACCCATTGAAGTCCACATCATTTTCAATTTGAGCTTAATATTAAAATAGTATATATCGTTATGGCTACAAACATATATATATATATGTGTGTACAACTATAATAGAAATAAAATAAATAATGAAAGTAACAAATTATTGTTATCATTAATGTTATTGTTTTTACGTCCCACTAACTATCTTTGACGGTTTTCGGAGAAGCCGAGGTGCCGTAATTTTGTCCCGCACGAGTTATGTTATGTGTCAGTAAATCTACTGACAGGAGGCTGACGTATTTTAGCGCCTTCAAATACCACCGGACTGAGCCACTCAGCCCTTTATTATTATTATTATTATTATTATTATTATTATTATTATTATTATTATTATTATTATTATTAATATTATTATTATTAATTATTACTGTTGTTATTATTGTTGTTACAGGATTATTGTAATTACGCCAGCCGCTGTTTTTGCCCTTCATGTTTAGTTTTCGTACAATTGCACCAGTATTCCCATCTAGGAGAGGTGTGTGGCAGTAGGTAGGGACAGAGTACTGTTCAATGTGCAGCGGTCCATCAGTGGAATGTTGTTGTTGATTAGTTCCAGGGGTTCACCCTGAGGATTAGCGGTTGAGTGTCGATCTCCGGATCACATGATTGCCGGTTTGAAATCGTCGCACTGTAATTTCCTAGGTTATTCACAATTACGCCAGTCAGGTTTGGCTCTATCGAAAAATCCGTCATGGCTCAGGTTCAAAATTAACGTTTTGAGTAATAAATTAACAAACATTTTTGGTAGGTTCTTTTAGCTATCGTAAATATACAGTATAACTACAGTTTTTGAACTCAGAAAGTACTTACAATCTTGGTACTTACAAGGACTATCAGGCCTGTATGATCTAAAAGCATATTTAGTGTGCTGGCTTTCTGAGCCCAAGTTGACACAGGTTCGATCCTGGATCAGTCCGGTGGTATTTAAAGGTGCTCAAATACGTTAGACCCGTGTTAGTAGATCCACCGGCACGTAAAAAGAACTCCTGTGGGAAAAAATTCTGGCACCTCAGTGTCTCAGGAAAGCGTCAAAGTAGTCATTGGGACGTAAAACTATCATGATAATAATTTATGATGGTGGTGATGATGATAGCCTGCCCTGTGATGCAAGGGTAGCGTGCCTGCCTCTTAACCGGAGGTCCCGGGTTCGGTTCCTGGCCAGGTCAGGGATTTTTGCCTGGACATGTGGGCTGGTTTGAGGTCCACTCAACCCACATGATTAGAATTGAGGAGCTATCTGACGGTGAGACAACGGCCCCGGTCTAGAAAGCCAAGAATAACTGCCGAGAGAATTCGTCGTGCTGACTACACGACACCTCCTAATCTGCAGGCCTTCGGGCTGAGCAGCGCTCCATTGGTAGACCAGGGCCTTTCAAAGGCTGTAGTGCCATGGGTTTTTGAATTATTATTATTATTATTATTATTATTATTATTATTATTATTATTATTATTATTATTATTATTATTATTATTTAGCTTCATATTTTATAGTACCGAACAAGTTGGCTATGCATTTCAGGTCAGGTAACTTAGTATGCTCTCGGGATATGGTAGGTTCGATTCACATTGTCAGCGGTCCTGGAAATGGTTTTCTGTTGTTTTCCATGTTCACACTAGCCTAATGTTGACGTACCTGTGTTAACTATAGTAAACAAACCTAAATTGCATATATAAATGCAAAGCACGATTAGGTGGATTTCAGTATTTTAGAATGCATCGCTAACGATCTGTCGCTACTTCCGAGTACCAGTCAACACTTTTTATCCTGACATGGTAAATGTCAATTATAAACGCAATACTACTGTACAGAACTAATCTCTAGACTGTCAACTACGGAGAAAAGGTATGCTGGACATTTACCAGGCGAAATGGTCATTCATTTGCACTCTATCATTTTTGGATCAAATGGCGCTGTAATCAAGATACACATCGTGTTCAAACCTCCATGATATAATAAACTAGGCTTGCACAGCGCACGCACTGTTTTCTGGTTACTCTAGGAACTACAAAGAAGCGGACCTGAAAAATGCCGTCAAAGTTTTAAAGCCTGAGTTACCTTCCTGGTGTTGTATTTGACTTCGGTACTTTAAAGTACCGTTAATAGGAAAGGTGTACATCAAGTAAATATTCCATGAAAGAACTGAAAATAAAATTGACTGTTAAAGGATACATTCCTACCGCTGTGATTATCCGCCCCCGTCTTTGATTGCCATATGCCAGTTAACCTAGTATCTAAGTTAATACAACTGTCAAATATAGGCCTATGTCGAGCTTCATAACAATACACCTCACCTTTAACCACCCGATATCCTAATAAAAATAAAATACTGCACATTCAGTCTGAAATTGACCCTGCGGTCTCTAAGACGTTGCTCCTGTTACTAGATTCCTGGACAGTAAAGTAAAGTAAACTCGTGTCCTCATCCCGAGGTGGTGCAGCTCTTTTCAGGCACACCCCCATTGGAGGTGAGCTGCATGTACCATTTCAACCACATACCAGCCCTCCTACCATTCTTAAATTTCTGGCAGTACCGGGAATCGAACCCGGGCCCCCAAGGACGGCAGTTAATAACACTAACCGTTACGCTACGGAGGCGGACTCCTGGACAGTGAACAGGTTTGATGAACTGTTCCTGACAGGGTCGACTTCTGGAAGAAGCCGATCGTGCCATAAGGTACTGGACTCGTGCAGCCGTCGGATATGTACTTCTTCTCTTTTAATCATTAGGTGAAATTCATAACGGACACTGTGCTAACGGCATCATGCGTTAATTTCTACCACAGAGACAACTTTCTCCAGATACAGTCATTTTTGTACAGTACCGGTTGTTAGCACATATAATTCATCAGTTCATGGTTTGTACCCTTTCGATGCGGTAAGGTGACTTCTCACCCTGGATATTTCCAAACACCTTTCCTTTCAGGAACCTGCATTCATAAATCGTGCTCACTGTGAGAGCTGTTGTGTTTGGATGATTGTTTACTTATATTTTCTGTTTGAATGGTTGCATTTTTTATTTCATATCCATTGTGACATATACTTTGTCGTTCTATATTCTGCTGGACCTATATTTTTAAAGATCTCCCAGTAATGACAAAAGTATTTCATGGAAATGGCTCTTCTCAGAGCTTCCAGACAAGAAACATTGGACCTTTCATCCGTGTCTTCCAGCTTAACGTAGAAAGCATCAGCAGAGCAAAATGTGACTACCTATCCAAAGTTATCCTGGATAATAATATAGATCTTGTGGCTATAAAGGAAATCCATACAGCCAATGAAGAAGAATTTCGAAAAAGTGACCGCATTAATGGTTACACAGCTCTTGGTGCAAAATTTCACAGTACACATCGTATAGCTACTTATGTTCGAAATAATATGCCTCACTGCTCTTTCAAAACGAAGACGAAGACATCCATTGTGTTGCTGTGCGAGTGGCAGATGTTACTATTTTTAACATTTATAAACCCCCAAACGCACGGTGGCCAAGTACCGTTCTACCTACTGCTCAACACCCTGCAGTTTATATAGGCAACTTCAACAGCCATCACGAACAATGGAAGTACTCGAATAACAAAGAATGTGGAACCAAACTCCTAGAATGGGCAGAAACGAACAATGTCCATCTGATTTTTGACCCAAAAGATATCTTGGGACTTTCCAATCAGCTGCATGGAATACGGATTCGAATCCTGATCTGTGTTTTGTTAGCTGAAATGAGGGAGGACTGCCCTTACATACCAGTCGTAAAGTGTTAAGACATTTTCCCCACAGTCAACATCACCCCATTATAGTGGATATTGGCATCAAAATTTCTGTTGTACCGTCAATACCACATGCTCGGTGGAACTTCAGAAAAGCAAATTGGTCAACATTCACCATTGTACTGGATAAATGCGTTCGGTGGATTGCTCCCAAGCATAACAATTACAAGCGTTTCGTCGGTGCAGTTACGATGGCGGCTAAGAAGAGTATGCCTAGAGGCCATAGAAAAAGAATGTATCCCTGGTTGAAATGTTGAGACTGATTTACTCTATAACGAATATCTGCAGAGTGGTGATGAGGACATAGCTGATAAACTTCTTTTCAGCATGGATACTACTCGGAGAGAACGGTGGATTGAAACAGTGGAGAATATCGACCTAACTCATTCCAGTAGAAGAGCTTGGAGGCTCCTCGGAAAACTTGGAGGAAGCACACCTTTGGTGAATCAACATCCTGGAGTTACTCCAGATGAAGTAGCATCTCACATCGTCACAACTTTCCAAACTCTATGACATAAAATACATACCAAACACACACGGCGCCAGCTCCAAACTCCGAAATCGAGAACACCACCCACATCAAGGTATTCACAATAGTTTACAGTGCAAGACACCAATGCTGTTCGAAAAGACGTTAAACCAACAAATCTCGAGCTTTTGATGGCATTCATGCAAAATTTCTCATTCATTTAGGGAAGAATGCTAGAAGTTGGCTGCCAAGGTTTTATACCGACCTTCCACAGAGTGGACCACTCCCGATAGAGTTCAAACGAACGAAAGTGATTTCCATCTTGAAACCAGGTAAGCCTGCAAGTGGCCCAAGCAGTTATAGACCAATTGCCCTTCTTAGTTATTGTTATAAGCTTTTTGAGAGGCTAATCTACAACAGAATCAGCGCAACTATTTTCAGCATATTCCAGTTGATCAAGCCGGATTCAGGCCAAATCGAAGCTGCTGCAATCAAGTGCTTTCACTGACATCCCACACTGAAGCAGGTTACCAGAAACAACACAAGACCTCAGCTGCATTCCTTAATCTTACAGCAGCATTTGACACAGTCTGGAGGGAAGTATTAATTTACAAGCTTCTCCGAATTGTACCCTGTAGGACCATCGTGCAGATTATAAATAATATGCTCAATGGCAGAAGATATCGAGTGTGTATGGGAAACAGTATGAGTAGAGAAAGGAATCTCAAAATGGATTACCTCAAGGATCGGTACAGTCTCCCCTTCTGCTCAGTTTGTATATCTCCGATCTCCCAGAAACATCATCACGAAAATTCTGTTATGTTGATGATATAACACTAGCCACTCAACATCGAGACCTTATTGCGACAGAAGAAGTACTACAGAGAGACCTGGTTTCACTTGAAACGTACTTCAAGAAATGGCGACTGAATCCTAACCCTAACAAAACAGAAGTGTCATGTTTTCACCTGAATAATCGCCAAGCTGGCATTAAATTTCACATACGTTCTTGCCATCCTGAACTTCGGCACAGCTGGTATCCAAAATATTTGGGCAATACACTTGATCGCACACTATCTTACAAACATCATCTTATGAATCTGTCGAAAAAGCTCAAAACACGTAATAATATCCTTCAGAAATTGTGTGGCTCAAGTTGGGCTTCATCAGAAAAGACTTTAAGATCTTCTGCTTTGGGACTGGTTTTCTCGTGTGCTGAGTATTGTGCACCAGTTTGGCTGAACAGCCCATACACAAGACTCATTGATACCCAACTGAATGCCAGCATGCAGTTAATATCTGGTTCTATCCAGTCCACACCCCTTTATTGTCTCCCAATTCTGTCAGGTATAATTCCTCCCGATTTAAAAAGATCAAATGATATCATTCGAGAGTTTAAAAAGATAGAAATCAACCCTAAATTCCCTGTTGTGGATGATATCCCTGTTCCCAAGATCACGATCTTTGCGTGATGCTGTCACATTGGCTGATGGGAATTTTCACCCTTTAGAAGAATGAAGAAGTCGCTGGAAAGTTTTCACAGACAGTTCCTTACACAACATCTTTTCTGGTAACATCTTCCTGGTGGACATCATCTACCGCGTAAGATTTTGACCACTCTGAATCGAGCGAGAACAAATCATGGTCTATGCAGGGATGCCCTTTATAAGTGGAAATATATTTCATCACCAAAGTGCGACTGTGGTGCATCTCGGCAGACGACCCCCGTACTGTAAATGAATGTACACAACGTTCCTACACTGTTAGCCCGAGTGACGTTTGGGAACCAACAGAGGAAGCTATACAGTGGATCATCCAACTGAACATTCTGCTATAAAACATTTTTCTTGTCTCTGTATAGTTGTAAACTAGCTGATGTACCCGTGCTTAGCTACGGGATTCTCAGAAAGACTGACTTTGTGGTTTTCTTAACCTGAAATCAACATAGGTCATTACAAAAACGTAAGTATGAATGTAGCGCTTAAAAGCAATGCTAACATATAAAATACTCGATCAAATGGAAAGCCGCACGTTTTATCACTTTTAACGAACAGTGCTGCGGTTAGATTGCGGTGCCAATCTAATAGTCCAAAGTTCCAGAGCTGGGATGACCAGGCCGCAGATTGCCATGAACACTCATCTGCCATTATTCCGCTAAATATGCACACTGTTCATTCCAATCAGTGCTTCAGAGTAGGGATTGAATAGCCCAAATGCTATGATGATCCAGTGTGTTACGTACCAGTAGTATCAGAAAATTTATAATCCAGGGGAATGTCATGCTAAATAAGAAAGTTATCTAACTCCCCAGCTACTTCCCATCAATATTCAGGCAGGCTGTTACACTCTGTACGACTGGGCGAGTTGACCGTGTGGTTAGCGGTGCGCAGCTGTGAGCTTGCATCCGAGAGATAGTGGATTCGAACCCCATTGTCGGCAGCGCTGATGATGGTATTCCGTGGTTTCCCACTTTCACACCATTCAAATGCTGGGCCTGTACCTTAATTAAGGCCTAAGGTACTCCTAGCCCTTTCCTATCCCATCGTCGCCATAAAACCTATCTATGTCGGTGCGACGTAAATCAAATAAAAAATACTCTGTACGCAGCAGTAATCCTATCTACCGGCGATGAAGGGCAACAGATGACACAAAGCATATCACGACAAACAATGGTCAAGGTAATGTTATTGTTGATCAATGTTATGAGCCTTCTATATTGTAGGCCTTCACATTTAGTTTCTTTCGACTCTGTGATTTGTAAAATATTTTATACCATAAACTGTAGTTTCTTATTATCCGACTTTACATACCGATTTTCATTAAATACTGTTTACCCATTTCTGGTTACTCGGCGCTGATATGGACTTAGTAACAAAAATCCAAAATCATGAATATCTTTGTGATCATAGCCAGTACGGTATCAATGTATAAGACATGAATAATCGGAAATTTAATACTGCATAACCCTAGTTACGTAGCATTCATCGATTACACCTCTAATGAGAAATATTTGAGAATTACATTTTAGGCCTTCCCCTAAACTTCCATTTCACTCAGCGTGAATAAAATAATTTACAGCCTAGACTATAGCGACTTATTTCCTGACTTTGCATACCGATTTTCATCAAGATAGGAGTACTAATAACAACAATATTTGAGAATTATATTTTAGGCCTTCCCCTAAACTACCATTTTTCTCAGCGTGAGTACAATTATTGATAGCCTAGATTATAGCAACTTATTCCCCAACTTTGCATACCCATTTTCTTTAAAATACGACCACTAATAACACGAATAGTTGAGAATTCAATTTTAGGCCTTCCCCTAAACTACCATTTCACTCAGCGTGAGTAAAGTGATTTATAGCCTAGATTGTAGAGGCTCATTCCCCGACTTTGAATACCGATTTTCATTAAATTCTCTTCAACCATTTTCTCGTGATGCGTGTACAGACAGACAGACAGACAGACAGACAGACAGACAGACAGACAGACAGACAGACAGACAGACAGACAGACAGACAGACAGACAGACAGACAGACAGACAGACAGACAGACAGACAGACAGACAGACAGACAGACAGAAATTACGGAAAAGTAAAAAGTGCATTTTCTTGTTACTATGGACATGACCGATACAGAAAGACCATTATTTTCAATTTCTGAGCAATGCACAGACAAAACTCTTATTTTATATATATAGATACTATATACTTGTAAATATGCATTTAACTTGTTGCCATACGCCAATAATAATAATAATTCGAATAATATCTCGGACATCCTGCACATTGTGCAAAAGTTTTGTACCATTCCCTTGTCAGGGGATACTTTCAATTCACTTAATTATTCACGATAAGAGGCACCATTATTTTGGTTATCAAATTGCTACTAACCCGCTTCGGCTTCGCACCGGAGAAATTTTGAATTTAGAGTGACATGCCTTATGACATTCCCAGAGACCGGAACTTTAAACACCAGTCGGTTAGAATACAAAAATTACTTAAGCGAGTTACTAAGTAGCCGCGATGCGTGAGATTATCATTCCGCACAATGAAGCAGAGGAGCAGAGGAAGCCACGAGTTGAACCATAACACCTATCATAAATAGAAATTAAAGTTATTTGGGGGCAAATGCTTTCCCCCTTGCAACTTGATTTCGCGTTCATCTATTGAAGCTTGTAATTTATTAAAATGTTCTAGATGGATCTAAGAATTCTCTCCCTATTTTCACCTTTCCTCAGTAATTTGATACAGACTTTTGTTGCATTTCATCTTGTGCATTTCGTATAATCGTGTCGAACACCATTCGAGTCATCAAACATGAATATTTTCTTGATTCAAAGTTGAAATAATACTAATAATACTACTACTACGACTAATACTAATACTAATACTAATAATAATAATAATAATAATAATAATAATAATAATAATAATAATAATAATAATAATAATAATAATAATATTGTACCGGCTGGTACACCTCTACGCCGCACATTTGAATTTTCCGCCTTAAAGTACTCCTCTACAGGAGAAACTCTAAACTTTAACAACTGTATCAACTCATAATTTTGCTCAGAAGATGTCACTACCGTAAATTTTGTGTTTACGAAGTTGTCAGTACTGTGTGGAGTTCAACTTGTTTTGTTTTCTATTGATCAAGAAGTGTGGACATTCTCTGATGGATGTCTCTACAAAAAACTATGACCATGCACCCTGGTGCGAAGTGGAAGAACTTTATTTGAAGAAATGTTTTATTCATACGTTTGTTCTTTACTAAATTTCGTTCCTTCATTTGTGGGTTGGCAATATAAATCTTTTCTTTCCGCCAGTTTTGAACTTAGCTAATCCAGAATTTCTGTAATTAATTTTTGACCAATCGTGTCTTTCTTCTTCGATTTTGATGTGTAACTGTAAGCTACCCAATAAACGACTGTGGGTGTGTCTTAATTATTCATGAAAGGTCTCGAATATTCCCCGAGAGTATAAAAACTGCTGATTTTCCTGTCTCTCCGCCACTCGAACAACATCTAGACTAGTGTATGGAAGTGTAGCAGGGGGCGGGTAGCGCCTCTTCCTTCGGGCAGCAGCTCTTCACAAACGTAATGGCCGTTTAACATCTTTATTTTCTTGCTAGCTCAGCAATTTAACCCTCGCGGAAGGTCAGAAACCTTTTAGATGTAACCTATCTGTCCAAAAATGTAACTTTTGCAGTTTTGATGTAAAATTTTCATATAACCTTAACTGTAAATCGGGGATAGAGAGTGCTTTAACCTCTCGAGCTCCCCTTCATTTTGAATTTGAGGTGACTACGTTTTCGTAACCGTTCTTCTACTCTTCCTTAATGTGTTAAATGTATTCTGTACACGAGCCACCCCCATAGTTTGGGAATAGCCCCTGCTTCATCGGCCTAATGCCTCTTAGTTTTTTTAGAAGTTTCATGTAGGAGTGCATATTCACGCCTCCATTCAGTTTTGCATTTTTGGCCATTAACTTATCCTATTATTTTCCTACTAAGGCCCATTATGTTGGGTACAAGATACACCTGTTTCTTTGTAAGTGTGCCTTGAGGGCAGTTAATAGTAAAGCCCGTTGTGGCCTTTGATAGGCTCCGAACATTGAGAGCGGGTCAGCTCTTTTATTTGTGGTAAATGTGCCTCTAGGAGGCTTGGCATTGCTAGGTGGGAGCGAGTGCTCCATGTAATGAGGGGATTTCTGCCCTTTGGTAATACGTGGTTGTGAGCTGAGTGCTCAGAAATTGTAAAAATTAGGGCTTGTGGCCCAGATTTTTAAAATATCTCTAAATCTTGGCTTTCCTGGTATTGTAACTGATTTGACTTGTTGTTACTTGTTAAAATCTGAAGTTTTATGTGAAAATTGTTTTGCTATTTGTGAAAACATAACCTTTAATACAATTTTAATCAATGCCTCAGTTTTGTAGTTAGACCCATTCCAGCCCGCACCTTCTTTCACCTCTGCATTCCACGGGTATCCCCGGAACAAATATAAAAGCTAAAGTTAAATTAATGAGCAGGAAGCCAATTTCATTTCCCGACCTGAGGAACCAAATTTAGTCTGTAATATGCGGAAGTGTTTGTTTGTTTTTATGTGTGCGATATCCTACTTTTAACGTAGGTGGATTTGTAGGTGAATCTTTATACAGGGAAAGTCGGGTTTCCAGTAATTATTATTTTAATTAATTTATTTATTTATTTAGTTATGCATCTATTTATTTATTTATTTATTTATTTATTTATTTATTTATTTATTTATTTATTTATTTATTTATTTATTTATTTATTTATTTATTTATTTATTTATTTCATATTCATCCGACATTCATTTCATTCACTTAAAATGTTAGGTAATACGAGTAATTCGCTGTACGAGCAATAAAACGGGAACCATAATTTTCCTTCAGCCAATTCAACCTTATACTTTATTTACAGGAAACGTATAGCACGTAAGATAGATAATAATCGACATGGAATAGTAATACGTATATCAGTCAAGGTGCCATTTTAAGTCCGTGGCAAAAGAAGGCATTTTCGTTCAGTCCGTGATATCTGGAAGTGTTTTACTGTGTGTTTGGGTGTGATGACCGGGCAAATCTTCGGCACGCAGTGGTCCGAAATTTTCACATAGGTGTATTTTTAGATGATTCTTTTTACAGGTACATGCTTTATTTATTTATCTATTTATGTATTTATTTATTTATTTATTTATTTATTTATTTATTTATTTATTTATTATGCTTGTCTAGGTGGCGAATTTAGGGCTTTTAGCCATCACTCACAGTTAACTACTGTATAAATATTTTTCATGACTATGTCCTCTTCCTCTATTTTGTTTCCTTCAGACTTTCATTTAGTCCTTAAGCAACATGTTCCTTAAAAGAATCCCTCCCACTCTTTTCCTTTAACTTGTCTAGATCTCATCACAATGCATTCCATTCTTCGTCAATTTCTTCAAATTCAGATGGCTTTCATGACCAACTAGTTGTGGTCAGAGTCCACGTCTGCTTCTAGGAAAGTTTTGCAATCCAACACCTGGTTTCTGAATCTCTGCCTAATCATAATGAATTCTATTTGATACCTTCCAGTGTCTCCAGGTCTCGTCCACGTATACAGCCGTCGTTTATGGTGTTTGAACCAAGTATTGGCAAGGACTAAATTATGATCAGTGCAGAATTCAACAAGCCGACTTCCTTCCTTCGTTCCTTTGTCCCAAACCGAATTCTTCTACTGTATTAACTTCTCTTCCTTGGCCTACCACTGCATTCCAGTCTCCCATCACAATTAGATTCTCGTCACCTTTTACATATTGTATTAAATATTATATCTCTTCATATACTCTTTCGATTTCCTCATCGTCCGCTGAACTAGAAGGCATATAGACTTGCACTATTACAGTGTGCATAGGTTTTGGTGTCTATCTTGACAATAATTCTTTCAGTAGCCCTACTGACTTCATTTTTCACGACTATCCACTCTTCCTCTATTGTGTTTTCTTCAGGCATTGCATTCAGTCGCAGTAGTTTACCCGCTGGTCTATTTTATTTTTCATTGTTAAACCTGCTCCTGCATTTCCCCTGATTTATTTTGTGTTGATAATTCTGTAGTCGCCTGACCAAAATTCCTGTTCTTCCTGCCAACGCACTTCACTTATACAGACTACATCTAACTTTAGTCAATCCATCTCCCTTTTCAGATTCTCTAACCTACCACAACTTCTAACATTCCATGCTACGACTCAGAGAATGTCAGTATCCATCTTCCTGATGATCGCCCCCTCTCTTGTAGTCCCCACCCGGAGATCCGAATGGGGGACTAGTTTTCCATCCGGAATATTTTACCCGGGAGGAAGCCTTCGTCAGTACATCATTCATACAGCGAAAGCTGCATGTCCTCGGAAGTTAGTTACGGCTGTAGTTTCCCGTTGCTTTCAGCCGCGTAGCTGTATCAACACAGCTAAGCCATGTTGATTATTATTACAAGGCTATATCAGTCAATCATGCAGATTTCCGCCCTTGAAACTTCCGAAAGGGTGCTACCCGCTTTCGATGAATCATTCCTTACTCTGGTCTCTCAACAGATACCCATCCGATATGGTTGCATCTGTGGCTCGGCTATCTGCTTCATTGGGACACGTAAGCCTCCCAACCGCGGCAAGGTCACATGGTTCGCAGGGGATTTAAGTTATTTCATTCAAATTACATGTTTGTTTACAATCCTAAGTTTCCGTGTTGGTGGATGGTACAAATAATTAAACGATTTAAAAGGCCATCTATGTATTTAAAGCGCAAGTTGTTTTCTTTTGCAATTCGCAAACAACTTCCCACTGGACGTACTTTGATGAAATATGATTTAGTTTAAAGTTACCTATTGTATAGGCCCTACGTGCCATCACTAATTGTTTTCTTTATTCCAACTATTATTAGTAGATCATTTTACGAAATTAACATGTGCATAACGTTATTTGTCCATATGCCTTCTGTCTACAACCCGTCAACGACTTCTGCTTGGCCGATTTTCAAGTTATTTAACTGAAATTTCTATATTACTCATCAATGCTTTTTTTTTCGTAGATTGTTATCACTTTAATACGAATTTTTCATTATTTGGATGAAGCTTACTCTCCGCTTCAGAGTGTAGTTGCAATCAGTTCCGATGATAATAATAATAATATTAATAGTATTAATAATATTATTACTATTAATAATAATAATAATAATAATAATAATTTTTTACGTTCTGTTTTACTATAGGCCTACTAGAATACAAACCGAGTAAACCGAATCTCTCTCGGGCGTCTGTGGCTGAGATTTAATTAATTTTGTCGGGTAAACACCAAATGTGTCACCGGAGATCTTTTACATGCCGACATCGTACGACATGGAATGTCGAATGGACATTCCTCCGCTCTTCAAAAATCCGACTACCTCTGCCAGGTTTGAACCCGCTATCTTAGGATCCGGAGGCCGACGCTCTACTACTGATCCACAAAAGCAGCTGCCAGTACCGATAGCTGACAGGAAATGGAAATACAGTACTTCATTCTGTGACTGTCAACAGATGTCACCACCACAGTTACATTCACCTTGATTCTGGTAATGAGCAAAAATAACCAGAGAGGCAGGAGCGCTGCCTGACTGAAGCTAAATGAATGAACGTCTGCCATGTTTTCAGTGGTCACATAAGCAAGTGGGTATGCCCTTGAATGATGAAAAATTGTTAGCACCCAAATCGAATCTCAAGTGAGCGGCTCCATAAGTAGTATCCCTGTCCTGACCTGTATATACCCTGGCCAGGGATAGGGCGATACCGCCTAGGTGACCCGCCCCACCCCTTCAGAGTGGGGAAGGAAAGCGTCCGAGCGAGAGCGTGAACTGTATTAAACCCTGCATCGCATTCTAGCATGTGGTCCAAGATATTGATGAAAGTGAACTCGTGTCCTCATCCCGAGGTTGTTCAGCTCTTTTCACGACACTTCCAATGGAGGTGAGCAGCGTGTACCATTTCAACTACATACCAGCCATCGTGAAATTCGTAAATTTCTGGCAGTATCGGGAATCGAACCCGGGACCCGAGGACGGAAGCTAACAACATTAAGGCCGCGTACACGCCGAGCGCTTTTCGCATAGTGTGTCGCGTGTTGTTCAACGCTAAGTGTGACTCTAAGCATAACCAATGATTTGTTTCTAAGCCAGGTGTTCACACCATCAGCGCTCTACTACGGAGCACGCCTACCTTAAAGCTAAGCGAAGTGCCTGACAACGAACAGTGTTGGTTAATTCCTTAGCAATACTTAACTGTTTATGAATCTATGGAAGAAGAAATTATTCATGCAGTGTTTCAAAGAGAAGACGTATGGAACCTAAGACACGAAAATAATAAAAAAATATAGCTGCTTTGAAATATAAATGATCTGAAGTATCTACAACAGTTTTATCGCATTTCTGCAGTAAGCATGAAAATGAAAACCTACAACCTGTTTTCCAGTCTTTGAACGGGTCAGGGATGTAATGAATGAACCATATATTGTAGGCTATTAGTACAATGGGGTCGCCACTCCGAAAGTTATATATTGATGACTGGTAGATGCTATGAAATGAGAATGGAGAGTGTTGCTGGAATGGAAGATGACAGGGAAAACCGGAGTACCCGGAGAAAAACCGGTCCCGCCCCCGCTTTGACCAGCACAAATCTCACATTGAGCGACCGGGATTTGAACCACGGTATCTAGCGGTGAGAGTCCGACGCGTTGCCGTCTGAGCCACGAAGGCTTCCCTCCTACAGTAAGCATAACAGTGCATAACAGTAATATTACTTCTATTGTCACACTTTACTGCACTTAACATTGTGACAGGATGAAATTGCGTATGGCTTTTATTGCCGAGAGTGTCCGAGGACAAATTCGGCTTGCCAGTTGCAGGTCTTTTGAATTTACACCCTTAGGTGACCTGCGTCGGGATGAGGTCGAAATGATTATGAAGACGACACATACACTCATCCCCCGTGCCAGGGATATTTACTAATTATGGTTCAAATTCTTGACTCTGACGGGAATCGAACCCGGGTCCCATGAAACTAAAGGCCCGTACGCTATTTATCCATGGAGCCATACACTTTGTGGGAGAGTACATAGAATCTCTCTGTCATATCGGTTTAAAATTTTGCCAACGGAGGGTGGTAAAATGAATACGTATACCACTTTTCAGGCTAGTATTGGGCTTGGAAGTAAATATTTCTATTTGTGAATTATTATACCTGTCACATACTTACTTCACTTCTGTTACGGTGATAAATTGTATCTGCTAAGTGTAATTATTTTACCGAGCTACAGATCCAGTGCCATTAAAGAAATCGCAGAAAGCATCTCGGATATTTTTAGCCCTTTCAGAGAAACGTCACTCTGTTGGTGTGTTAGTTGATAATTCATTACTAAGCTGATTAATCAGGTTCTCATCATCATCATTTCCCGTCTGAAAAGGTTCATGGATTAAAATGAAATTATGTAGGGCGCAAATAGCTTTCACAATATTGCTTGCACTGGAAACATCAGTTTCTATACCTTTTAGTAAAACCCGACGCTTACTGCACATAATAAAAAATGCACATTAGACTTCTTCTTGCCCTTGAGATTCAATATTTATAAATACATTTCCCACTGCCTAAAATTATTTTATGGTATGGCCTCATCAAGTACTGCAAAAGAGGGCATGCTTCATCAACAATCATGACAAAATGAGGGATAACCTGAATCTCTTGGAGTTCTTGTGATGGTGGAATATTTAGTGTGTTATTTTCCAATAATCTGTGTAACGGGATAATTCTAAAATTTTCTCCATCACTTTGATATCCATCTATCCCTATATCAACAGCCAGCATCTTGCAATCTGCATCAAGGAATATTTATAATTATAATACGAAGAGCGTCGGACATATAATTTCCATGTGTTTTCTGCCCTTCGCTCATAGACAATTTTGGGAAAATTCAACTTCGTTCAACATGCTACTTGTCGCCACACTTCAGTTTCAGGGCTTGGAAGGTCAAAGGTAATTGTTGTCATTGTTGAGCAACCATAAAATTTATCGCGATAAAGTCTTGCATCTCTGTACAACGATAGAATTCTCCGAAAGTAATTCGTTCTTCATTGAATTCATGAATCCACTTGCGATTCTTCCTTCTAATTTTCAATTTTAACTAACTGTTATCCATCAATAATCCGTTTCCAGTGAACTTGGATAACGGCATTAGTTTGTGAACAAGAAGCACGCTTCGCGCTATGCATATCACTTTACGCTACACGCAACGCTCTATACGAAGCGTGATCGATGTGCACGCTGCCTAACCGTTCCGTTACGGAGACGGACAGAGATATGGGTAAATGTATGAGACATTAGTCGCTCGTTGGCTGAATGGTCAGCGTACTGACCTTCGATTGAGAGGGTCCCAGGTTCGATTCCCGGCTGGGTCGTGGATATTAATCGCTTCTGATTAATTCTTCTAGCTCGGGGACTGGATATTTCTGTCCGTCCCAACACTCTCCTCTTCAAATTCAAGCACCACGCTACACTACTAACGACTACAGTAACATGCAATGCTGATTACATCTCACCATATAGCGAAGGCGTCAGGAAGGGCATCCGGCCATAAAACAGAGGCAAATCCACTGCGACCCAGTTCACACACGAGACCCCACAGTTGTGGCAAAAGCGGTCGGAAAACAAAAACAAGAAAATGAAACCTTAGTCGCTGGGCAATTACAATTTCCTTCTTCCCCCAGGCTTTTGAAATCATTGCGTGTTCCGTCCACGGCCTGTTTCAGTTTTGCTGTGTAGAGAGAATTTTACACTGCAGCTCTCTGACTTTCCTTAACCTACAGTTTGCAGTATGTCGCCGTTTCATAATGTAGCTTGCTCTTTGAAACGGTTCCTAGCAAAGCAATAGTACATTGTCGTTATTATTGTTCACACCCTTTCGCCGTGATTATATAGGCTGTATATATAAAATGACATGTCCTGACTGACTGACTGATTCATCACCGCAGAACCAAAACTACTGGACATAAAGAAATTAAATTTTGGGGATGTATTCATACTAGTGTGTAGGTGCTCGCTAATGGAGGATTTCTGGATATTCCGTTGTTAAGGGGGAGAAAAGGAGGGTGAATTATTTAAATGAGTATAACTATATGTCAAAACTTAGAAGTTTACAGACGTAAGAATTGGTATTTGGGATCTCCTTTAAAAGCGAACAGGTATATTTTTATTTCCGGAAAATCCCATTAAGAGGGGTGATATAAGTGAAAAAGGGGTTGAATACCTGTTATGAGAATATTTATATCTCAAAAACTGAAGACATTACAGATATGACAATTGTTATTTGGAAATCTTCTTTAAAAGTAAAGAAGTATGCATTTTTATTTTCGGAAAATCAATTGAGGTCGGAGTGGGGGTGGGGAAAGGACTGATAAAGGAGTTGAACTTATTATGGGGATACTTACACATCAAAAACAGAAGATGATTCGGACGTAGGAACTGGTATTTGGAATCTCCTTAAAAATAAAGAAACATGCTTTTTCAGCTTGAAAGAAGACAGTTGCATGGTCATCTTATCCCCAAAAGGCAATACCACAAACGTGCTTTGCGAAGAGTTTCTGGGGTAAATGAAAGTGAATTTTACGGTGGGTTCTTACACTTTAGGGATATTCAGATCACTTTTATCAAATTACGAAATCCACGCGAGCGAATCTACCGGTAACTGCTAGGTTCTCCACATTACATTTCACTGTATGGTGATATAAAAGTAGATACCGTGAGAAAGTCATCGTGTGCTGATACGACTGTATATGACTAATTATAATAATAAGTACCGCCATTAGCACTATTATTAAAATGGCTTTAATATTTTGTAATGATTATATTAACTGTATTGTTCAGTTATTCCATGATTATTTATTCAGGGTTTACGGTGGTGATATTAACGTAACTTTGGACTACTGGAATTTTTTTTTAATTTACTTTCTTTCTGGCGGTGTTAAAATTGCTCAAGAGTCTTATACCTGATGACTTAAAACCATTTATTCATAGCGAATAATGAACAGTCCAAGAATGCAGGAATAAAATTCGTCATTATAATAACGCACTGTGCTTTGTCTCATTTGAAGTAAATATAAACTTATCTTCGAATCATGGACCTTATTACTTTAGAATTCAAGGCGTAGTACATCATTATATTTCATCTTCTTACCCTCGCAATGCAAGAAACGCTTCCTGGTGGGCAGTTATATGTTTTAGAATTTCCTGAAGCTAACCAATTCCAACTTGAAAATGGAGCAAATGGCCCCTTAAGAGAAGATATTATTGAAGGAATACACGAACTATGCATCAAAGGTGCGTGAGGAACAAGAAATAGATTCCATCAAAATTCGTGCAGGGTAAATTTAGTGGTGCGCTTCCATCATGAATATCAGTCAGATCCACGGAGATATAACGCTACTTCGTGTGCTGAGATAGCAGTTGTTTTAGAGTCATCCGATGGTGCTAAACAGTCCCATAGGCATATTGCAGTTCTTTCTAAACAGAATGGACTTACAAATGTAGATTTTGACAGTATGCATTACGATCCTATCACCTAAGCACTTATTTGGCTATGCGGAGAGATAAAGAATGGCATATTCCAATGCCAGATGGAGGAGAGCGGAAATCTAAAACCCGCCGTAATATCACTGTGAGAGAACATATTTCTTAGAGACTTCAAGTCAGGTTTCACTCACCGAAGGAAGACATTAATCCCGTTATTTAATGCCGGGATATTAACTCAACAATTGATTGTTGATTACTATTATCGTATCGAAGGTTACAGGCTGAAATGTGTCCATAATCAAGAGACACGACTGCGAGTAGACACATACGCTACTTTAGCGGACGTACTGCATATATGAGCCGTAAATAAGAATTTAAGGTTTGGGCATATGGTTATGTACCCGATGCATTTACTGGACGTATTAAAAATGGCGCCTACGGAAGGTAGAGGCCAGCCAAGGCAAAGAAATGTATAATAGGATATCGATATTGATGTATGCTAGGAGGCCATGACTAACTTATACCTACCACTACGAAGGCGGTGTACAATGGTGTAGAATCGATAGAATTGTTTTTAAAAAAAATAAGAAGGATCAAACAGATTATTAAAAAAACTGACTTAAAAAATTGACGTGGTGAGAACAAGACCTTCCGAACTTTGCTCTCAAAAATAAGCGAGATTGGCAATATTTAGCGTGAAGTATTAAGCTGAGAGGACGGAAATATTGAGCGAATCGAATAGATAAGCGTCGAAATACTGTAAAGAGGGAATAAAATCCTGAAGCTTTGAAAAATACGTCCAGATATTTAGATGCAAAGTCGTCTGAAAACAAGAACTTGATTGAGACGTGAGAGCTCGAGATTGAGCCACATTTAGTAAAAATTATCGCAAGGACAACCTAAAATAAGAAGCAATCACCATAAAATATAGATATTCTACGCAGAACCATGACGAATTTATATTTTTCAGAATCAACGCATATTGTCTACTGTGTTGCTGAACAGATGATGGCTTGCTAAATCGGCATAGACCAACCTGGAGGGAGATGTCATCCTGGCCGTTAAAACCACCCGACCCGTGTGGATGAGGTCACTCTACCTGAAATACCAGTGGTGGAGATCTTGCCCAGTTCCCGATCCAAGGACTACGACCACACCGAAGAGCAACTAAGGCCCGAGATATTGAATGGCGAGCTAAGTAATAGTATTAAGTAGAATAATTTCTTATGTAGAGTATTACCAGTATATACAATAGATCTGAATAGCCTAAGCGTGAGATAATTAAGTGTGCTGTGAATATAAGAAAGTGCAGTGTGAAATATTTAAGACGATATCTTGTTACAGAATGATAACGTGTTTACTACATTATTTTATCCAAGGATGAAGGAATACGATTTAAAAATGCGACATAATGTAACAGCTGTTTTCAAAGAATCCCGGTTAGTTAGAAAGATCCATGAGTGATGTAGTACCAGTCAAACCCAGTTACGTCACAGAGGGACGCATGTTGAATTGGTTAAGTTAAGTTACCATACTCTTTGCTGTATGACTATATTGAAAGGAAAGATACTGAATTTGGGGTTATATATGGAATTGTATGATAAAATGCGTTTTGAGGAACGAATTCTGCACTATTGATGAGATACATATCGTTGTGTTTAATTAATATTGGAGGTTAAACGCGGTAATTATGGATATTAAATGAATTAAATATGGGTTGAATTGAAGGTTAATAGTGAGATGATGGAAGTGTGTATAGTATTTTAAATGATATATTGCGCAGATTAATAGGAAATAAAGCGTATATGATATATTTTATGTGCGATGTTGGAGCACATATAAAGCGATTACAGAATATAAGTATGCCCCAGGGAGGAACCATAGCAAGGTATGGACAATAAAATTACGCATATTTTAATGAAGTGTGAAAGTGGTTTGACAATAATAACAACCGGTGATGGGTAAATGAATACATGATTATATCATATTCTGAATGAATGGTTATTGCATGGAAGAACAAGCTTGTATGCAAGTAGTATGATAATGTAGTGTTGAAATATCTTTGTGTAGGCATTAGCACACCTATATATGAAAAATGCTCACTGGCTACATGTATATCGAGCTGGAATACGATACATAAGAAATTATTTAGCTAGAGTAGGGAAATTATTTAACATTTACATAGGATATCATCGATGTTTTGTTAATCTGAAATATTATTAGAGCGAATACTTAGTTAGGATCCGTAATTTAAGTGGCAATCGGATCGAGAAACTTAGTGCGTCATTCAATATTTCATTTTCTACACTGTAGTCTGCACCAACGAACTCAGATAATTTTCAATGTAACTTAGGTTACTGATATTTGTATTCAGGACACATTATTCAAATTCAGTTCATTTTCGCAGTAACTTGAACAACGTGATGGTTGTATTTTCAATGAAGGTATATAATTAACACCGTGAGTGATGGAATAATTTATTGATATACCGAATTCTGACCGTGGTCTGAAGACTGTGATGTAATACACTTAGGTGACCAGCTGTAAATTTTAATGGGAAGATAATTCATTTCAGGAATACGTAACCTAGTATGTTAAGATGTAAACTTAGTTTAGGAATTAGGCAGCGCTGACCTTAAATATTTGATTCAATAATTAAAATACTTATTTATTAGGTTAATAATTGGAAACTTATGAGCCATACTTGATATTAACCATTTCTTTTGCGAAACTTGACAATTTAATAAATGTGTTTCTTGATTAGTTTTTTTATATTATGAAATGAGTTTTCATTTATACTGGTATTCAATAGTTGTACTTAGTGAGTAAGGTTCTTGTTGTGCGGATATATTTTTTTTAAGGTTGACTGAAGTTTACGTTCACAAAAACTACTACTGAGCATTGAATTGCGTAGTTCTGAACCGCGTATGATATCGTTACTTTCTCTTCGAACACACGTTAAACCAAACATAGAAAAATTAACCATTTTTCTGGAGGCATGAATACCCTGAGATAAATATAACTGACTAGTTGGGAATTACTGTGGTTACCCTGACCCGTAGGGTGCAGTAAAATTTGGCGACCAACAGTGAGGCAATTGAAGAGAAAGACACCGCGGGAACATCGAATAATGGACCGCCAAAAGTAAAAATTTCCAACGTAGCGCGATTAAAGAGAAAGATACCGGGGAGAGAGACGTATCAGTCACCAAAAATTCTCGCACAACAGTGAGGAAATTGAAGAGAAAGACATCGCGGGAGCGAATATTTAATTGAGAGTTAAACCCGAGAAAATAGCCCGATAACTTACTGCTGAACCAACATGGAGGTCAAAAGAGAATGATATTGCGGAACGTTGTGGGAAGCAAAAGAGCCCAACATGTAGTTGGTGAAGGAAATACTTGGAGATTTGTCAAGAAAATAGGCTCGGATGAGAAACTAATAATTAAGTATTGAGAAAGTGATGTTTAAGTATGAATATTTTCCAGAAGTAGATTGTTAGATGGAGTGATAGGAGGATATTTTATCATTTTTATTGAAATAATTGTAGGTCTTCATATTTCATTTTTATTTTAAAATATGATTGAATTTATTCTTGATATTTGGATTAATAGTTAGTATGTAAGTAAATGATGAATACCACATGGTGGGTAATTATTTTTCTCTTTTTGGGAAACTATTTCTGAAATGAATTCAAAGGAGAATGATCTGATTTCGTTGGGAAGTTGCTCATATTTTAACTGGTAGGATGATATCGATCTTCAGGAAGGTCTATATTTCAAATAATTTGAGAAACTAAGTGAATATTTAGTATATAAGACTTGATTGCTAGCTTTAAGCGTATTTTAGATTTAGAAATTGAAAAATATTTCACATATTTATTGACACTGTGTGATATTAGAGAACTTGAAAAATTGAAGTTGGTTAGGAAATTAGAGAATTATTCGAAATATTATTGAAATTGACGAGAAAATGGCAACTCAGGGAAGAGTGCAAACCAGAAGGGAACAAGAAGAAGAAATGAAAAGAGCACAGGAAAAACATGAAGGAATACCGTGGTGGTTCCTAGAATATATAAAGAAACAAGAAGAAGAGAGACAGAAAGAAAAACAAGAACGAGAGGACGAAAAGAAGAAAGAAAAACAAGAACGAGAGGCCGAAAAGAAGAAGGAAAAACAAGAACGAGAGGACGAAAAGAAGAAAGAAAAACAAGAACGTGAGGAGAAAGAAAAGAAACGAGAAGAAGAGAAGGATAGGAGACGGGCAGAGAAAGAACAAAAACGGCGTGAAGAGAGGAAAAAGGAACTTCAAGAATTCATAAAGGAGTTACTTAAAATACAAGATGATATATAGGATAAGTTGATCGAAGAATGCAGAAAAAGTCGAAAAGAAGATAGAGAAGAAGCAGCCAAATTCCGAACGTCAATAAATGAAATCATGGGGAAGATGAGGTATGATGAGGTAGGCAAAGCCAGCGAAGAACTAAGAGAGAGCCAAGAAGTCTTCCAAACTTCAAGAGAAGAAGAAATGGAGGAAAACCAGGAACTGGACGCAGAAACAGAAAAAGAAGAGAAGTTTATGGAACAACAGGAAGACACTCAGGAGATGAAAAATGAAGAAAATGAGGAAGATCAGCAAAAACTCACCAAAGAGACGGATAGAAAAGAGTGTCATAAGAATCAAACGGAGTTACCACTAGAAATAAAGAAGAAAGCAGAATTATTACAAGAAAAATTTGATAATCAGGGATTATCACAGGAAATATTGAATAAACAAGAACTATTGCAAAAGATAATTCGTCAACCGGAACTGTCAGATAAAATAACCAATAAACCGGACTTAACTCAGAGAAACCAGAGAAAGAAGAAGAAGCGAAAAGAAGTAGTTAAGAATGAGGGAAAAGAGTTACGGAGGAAGACCAAGAAACAAGTAGAAAAACTGCAAACATTGCTTGAACTAGAAAAGAGAAGAGCAAAATTGGAAGAACGGAATATTCAAAGGGAATGGCAACATAATCAGCTAAATCAGATGAAAAGGATGGAAGAGAAGTTACGGAAACTGAGAAAGATAAAGATTAAAATTATGCAAACAGAAATATTAAAAATGAACGATGACATAAACTTACATCAGGGTGATATGCAAGAACAAGGAGATTTCCGTATACTCGAGATGATAAGAACATTGACAAAGCAAGTTAGAACTAGGTTAAATACATCGTGGAGACATGTCAGGAAAATTATTACGAAAACGGTAGATTGATTCCGGAAGGCGGAATAAAGTCGAAGCAAATACGGGCAACATCCAAACCACCAAGGAAGAGAAGGAAATCACTAAACGTAAACTAAATTGGACTCTAAAGTAGCGAAAGAAATGGTAAATTTGACAAAATTCGTAGTTAGATAATTGCACAAGTAGACCACGGGAATATTCGACATGATAACCAGCGAAAGAGTAGCTAGGTGGATACATTACACACATTATGTTCAGTTCGACACCCAACTGCAAATCCAGTGGAGCGATACATGAAAGAAATAGCAAAATTCTGTAGGATATACTGCAATCATTGTCACTGGAAATGGATTGATGTAATAGAGATAATAGAGGAATGCCTAAATAACACCATAAATGAATCAATTGCTCAGGTCCCAAACTTGGTACATCACAATAGAGAATCACGAAGAACATGGGACAATATAATAAACATACCACTTGAAGAGAAACCAGACATCCAGCAGATCAATAAAATGGTCCAAGAGAGGCTAAAACAACAGTCTGAGAAAAGACTAAGAAGATTACGAAAGACGAGATTTCGCGCACCATTTAAGAAAAACGATCTCGTTTTGATTAAAAAGGCACCAATAACGAACGCACCAGCCAAAATATGCGCTAAGTTCAATCATTTATATGAAGGACCGTATGGAATTGAACATGCTTACGGAAATAACGCATATCTTATTATAAACATGGATGGAAAATACAAAAACGTTCACAATGCATGTAATATGAAGCTATATTTCCGAGAAAACAAGGCTGGAGAAACGATAATATGAATCCCACAGAAGTATAAACCAAGTTCAGAGTAAATATATTTGTGAATCAGCTGATATGCAAAGAGATAGGCTTATAGAAGCTAAAAAACATCAATCATAATAACAGAATAATCGATACGACTCCATAGAGAAATAGAATTCATTAATCGATCAAAGAACCATTGAGAAATAGCAGAAATGCATCGTCACATTTGTCAAACATAATTCAAGAGAGTAAATATATCGCAAGCAATATATTTAATCTGTACTGGGGGAATAAAATGTACCCGATGCATTTACTGGACGTATTAAAAATGGCGCCTACGGAAGGTAGAGGCCAGCTAAGGCAAAGAAATGTATAATAGGATATCGATATTGATGTATGCTAGGAGGCCATGACTAACTTAAACCTACCACTACGAAGGCGGTGTACAATGGTGTAGAATCGGTAGAATTGTTTTTTAAAAAAATAAGAAGGATCAAACAGATTATAAAAAAATGACTTAAAAAATTGACGTGGTGAGAACAAGACCTTCCGAACTTTGCTCTCAAAAATAAGCGAGATTGGCAATATTTAGCGTGAAGTATTAAGCTGAGAGGACGGAAATATTGAGCGAATCGAATAGATAAGCGTCGAAATACTGTAAAGAGGGAATAAAATCCTGAAGCTTTGAAAAATACGTCCAGATATTTAGATGCAAAGTCGTCTGAAAACAAGAACTTGATTGAGACGTGAGAGCTCGAGATTGAGCCACATTTAGTAAAAATTATCGCAAGGACAACCTAAAATAAGAAGCAATCACCATAAAATATAGATATTCTACGCAGAACCATGACGAATTTATATTTTTCAGAATCAACGCATATTGTCTACTGTGTTGCTGAACAGATGATGGCTTGCTAAATCGGCATAGACCAACCTGGAGGGAGATGTCATCCTGGCCGTTAAAACCACCCGACCCGTGTGGATGAGGTCACTCTACCTGAAATACCAGTGGTGGAGATCTTGCCCAGTTCCCGATCCAAGGACTACGACCACACCGAAGAGCAACTAAGGCCCGAGATATTGAATGGCGAGCTAAGTAATAGTATTAAGTAGAATAATTTCTTGTGTAGAGTATTACCAGTATATACAATAGATCTGAATAGCCTAAGCGTGAGATAATTAAGTGTGCTGTGAATATAAGAAAGTGCAGTGTGAAATATTTAAGACGATATCTTGTTACAGAATGATAACGTGTTTACTACATTATTTTATCCAAGGATGAAGGAATACGATTTAAAAATGCGACATAATGTAACAGCTGTTTTCAAAGAATCCCGGTTAGTTAGAAAGATCCATGAGTGATGTAGTACCAGTCAAACCCAGTTACGTCACAGAGGGACGCATGTTGAATTGGTTAAGTTAAGTTACCATACTCTTTGCTGTATGACTATATTGAAAGGAAAGATACTGAATTTGGGGTTATATATGGAATTGTATGATAAAATGCGTTTTGAGGAACGAATTCTGCACTATTGATGAGATACATATCGTTGTGTTTAATTAATATTGGAGGTTAAACGCGGTAATTATGGATATTAAATGAATTAAATATGGGTTGAATTGAAGGTTAATAGTGAGATGATGGAAGTGTGTATAGTATTTTAAATGATATATTGCGCAGATTAATAGGAAATAAAGCGTATATGATTTATTTTATGTGCGATGTTGGAGCACATATAAAGCGATTACAGAATATAAGTATGCCCCAGGGAGGAACCATAGCAAGGTATGGACAATAAAATTACGCATATTTTAATGAAGTGTGAAAGTGGTTTGACAATAATAACAACCGGTGATGGGTAAATGAATACATGATTATATCATATTCTGAATGAATGGTTATTGCATGGAAGAACAAGCTTGTATGCAAGTAGTATGATAATGTAGTGTTGAAATATCTTTGTGTAGGCATTAGCACACCTATATATGAAAAATGCTCACTGGCTACATGTATATCGAGCTGGAATACGATACATAAGAAATTATTTAGCTAGAGTAGGGAAATTATTTAACATTTACATAGGATATCATCGATGTTTTGTTAATCTGAAATATTATTAGAGCGAATACTTAGTTAGGATCCGTAATTTAAGTGGCAATCGGATCGAGAAACTTAGTGCGTCATTCAATATTTCATTTTCTACACTGTAGTCTGCACCAACGAACTCAGATAATTTTCAATGTAACTTAGGTTACTGATATTTGTATTCAGGACACATTATTCAAATTCAGTTCATTTTCGCAGTAACTTGAACAACGTGATGGTTGTATTTTCAATGAAGGTATATAATTAACACCGTGAGTGATGGAATAATTTATTGATATACCGAATTCTGACCGTGGTCTGAAGACTGTGATGTAATACACTTAGGTGACCAGCTGTAAATTTTAATGGGAAGATAATTCATTTCAGGAATACGTAACCTAGTATGTTAAGATGTAAACTTAGTTTAGGAATTAGGCAGCGCTGACCTTAAATATTTGATTCAATAATTAAAATACTTATTTATTAGGTTAATAATTGGAAACTTATGAGCCATACTTGATATTAACCATTTCTTTTGCGAAACTTGACAATTTAATAAATGTGTTTCTTGATTAGTTTTTTTATATTATGAAATGAGTTTTCATTTATACTGGTATTCAATAGTTGTACTTAGTGAGTAAGGTTCTTGTTGTGCGGATATATTTTTTTTAAGGTTGACTGAAGTTTACGTTCACAAAAACTACTACTGAGCATTGAATTGCGTAGTTCTGAACCGCGTATGATATCGTTACTTTCTCTTCGAACACACGTTAAACCAAACATAGAAAAATTAACCATTTTTCTGGAGGCATGAATACCCTGAGATAAATATAACTGACTAGTTGGGAATTACTGTGGTTACCCTGACCCGTAGGGTGCAGTTATATTACCTCCTTTTAAGGGAAGCCCTCGAAATATGATGCGAAATTACATGGATGCAATGTCAACGGTATGAAAATTTGGTAAGGCTGATATTTTCGTAACGCGTACTTGCAATCCATTACGGCCTGAAATCACTTCTTGTACAAACTCATTTGAAACTTCCAACAATAGGCCCGATATCGTCGTTCGTGTATTCCCTGCAAAACTGAAGAAACTGTTATATTTACGGTAATAAAAATGGCGGGAAATGCTTTAGCATTATGACCAACTGTCGAAAAGTAATAAACAAAGGTACGGTAGAGTTCGCTACTGTTGCTAGGACGTTGGCTGCTGGTTCTCGCTAAGACACCATCCGGGTACACAACCGCCAACGCCTGCCTGATATGGAACCGCTAACGCACACCACGATGGCGGAAACTAAACAAAACTGGGAAGGACATCCAGGCGTAAAACTAATATGCATCTAACTCAAAACCAACGCCTTCCGGGTACGCAACCACCAACGCGCCCACCAAAACCATGGCGGAAATTAGATAAACGAACTAAGAAGGGCTTCCAGGCGTAAAAATATTATTCATCTATGTCGAGACCATCACACGTCGTTTATACAACCGCCAGCGTCTGTCGGGTATACAACCGTTAACGCACACCATCATGGCGGAAACTAACTGGCAATGTCATCTTGGCGTAAAAATACTATACACATATCTCAAAACCAACGCCTGCCCGGTATGCAACCACCAACGTACCCCCAATACCATGGCAGAAACTAAAACACCAACTGAGATGGGTATCCAGACGTAAAACTATTATGCATATATCTCAAAACCAACACATGCCGGGTATGCAACCGCCGATGTCTGTCGGGTATGCAACCGCTCTCGCACACTACCATGGCGGAAACTTAAAACATTTGGTATGAGCGTCCAGGCGTAAAACTACTATTTATCTATCTCAGGACTAACGCCTGCCGGGTATGCAACCACCAACGCCTTCCCCCTCAACACCATGGCGGAAACTCAATAAAACCAAACTGGGAAAGACATCCTGACGTAAAAATACTACGCATCTATGTCAAAACCAACGCATGGCAGGTATGCAACCGCTATGCACACCATCATGGTGGAAACTCAAAAACCTAGGAAGAGCATCCAGGCGAAAAACTACTATTTATCTGTCTCAAAACCAACACCTCCTCCATGCAACCACAAAAACGCCCCAACACCATGGAGTAAACTCAGAAAAACAAACTAGGAAGGGCATCCAGGCGTAAAACTACCTTGCATCTATCTCAAAACTAACACCTGGCGGTTATGCAATCACAAACGCGCCTGTCGGTATGCAACCACCATCACGCCCACTAACACCATGGCGGAAACTCAAACAACCGCCAGAAAACAGTGCTTCTTGTCGAAAATATCCCTGGCGTCTTAGCGGGAATCAACAGCCAACGTCCTAGCAACAGTAGCGTACTCTAGCGTGCCTTTGTTTGTTTACTTTTCAGCAGTTGGTCATCATGCTAAAGTCTTCCCCGCCATTTTTTACGGTCCAAGTAGGCGCCTTGCGGGAAACAGTTGCCAATGCCCACAGCAGACAACTCCCAACTCCCAAAACGGCGATCCCCCGTCCCCAGCCTTCCTCCCATTGGTCAGTAGCAGGCACGTGGGTAGCTTCGGATCACCAATCAAAATCCTTATCACAGGCGCGATCTCAGATTTAATTTAAAAATTAAATGCAAGAGTAGAGTCGGATGGCGTTAAATCAATTCTAGGAATCAAAACTCGGTCCGAAATTAACCCCGTAATGATTTCGAGATCCAAACAACTGTCATGAAAGTTTCTATAACATTACAATTGCTCCAAGATTAGATTTAAGGATACGAGAAGGCAAACCACTTAATTCTGAGCAGTTCAGAAACTCTATGGGAACTGTCACTATGCCTAATGCTAGTCATTGTTTATAATGGCGGGCACCCTGGCCTACAGCCAAACACAATCGAGTAGGGGAGTTTTGAACAAAATTTCATGCCACCTCTCCTTCTGCAAGTCGAATTGAGAAGTGAATTATTCATTGCAATGATAGGCCCTCCTTACTAATGCCACTTACACAGGAGACGGAGAAGGACCCTCTTCTTACTGCCAGTGAAAGTCGGTGTGGGGAGTACTGATTACAATAGCAGACACACCCTTTCTCGATCGCTACAAATCGACATCAATGAATATATATATATATCGACATACGAAAATGTATGCATTGATTTTCATACATAATACGCAGCCTGGTAGCAGCGGGATTATATTATATTACTAAAAGTGAAATACAGTACATTTCGAATTCGGTCTAATGGTTTCTGAGATTACCTCTTACTCACGCTGTTCCATTATAATATTGTAAATATTAATGCCACAAGTTTCATGTCGCACTAATAACACTGTTTTGTTGTAGATAGAAAGGTGTCGGAAATGTTTTTCTTTTTTTTTACAAATACCTTTAGACCTAGGTACCGATTAATCTACCGACACAAGTCTGACGTGTTTTATCATCTTCGAATACCTTCGGAATTAGCCAGGATCAAACTCACCAAGTTGGGATGGAAAGTCCAGCGCTACCGTGTAAGCCACTAAGCCCGAATATATTCCTGTAGTCTGTGTCAACTTAATTTATAAGGATTGGTTATAACTACTGAATGAAATGCTTTAATATCCAGAGTATGATATATTAATAATGCTATAGGCTTTACGTCCCACTAACTAATTTTACGGTTCTTCGGAGACGCCGAGGTGCCGGCATTTAATCCCGCAGAAGTTATTTTACGTGCTAGTAAATCTACCGACACGAGGGTGACGTATTTGATCACGGTTCAAATACCACCGAATCTGCCAAGTTGGTGTCAGAAGGCAAGTGCCTGAACCGTCTGATGCTCTCATCTCGGCTTCAAAGTAGAAACAAATTTTTCATCATTTAACTAATTTTATCGTTGTATGATCGCAAATTCCTACGAATACGAAGCAGAAGCCTTATTCGATGAAAATTATTGTTCAGCTGATCAAATACTCTAGAATAATTTACATGCAATTCAATTTCTTCCTTCGTGAACGTATTGAAAATGCCAATAACATTTTTCTCCTTCATCAGTCGCACCGGTATTTTATTCATTAGGGAGCAGAGTCATTGCTTTATCTTATTATTGTGCAACCGCAAAGATCAATAAGAGTAAAATATGAGCTGCTGGTCCAACGCCAAACTGCGTGCTGTTTTTAGCTTCCATCAGAATTAGCCGAGGATTAATTTACCTTCTCGTTTCGTAATTTAGTATTTAAACAATAAGTGTAATATAATTTACGCAACATTATTTTTGTAATAATTTCAACTAGGATATTTTCGTACCCACATTGCTACATCCCCGCTAAACAGTTCTGATTCCATTTTCCATTGTGTTGAATCATTCCGGTAAGGTGGATAGTCTACCAAACTCGGTGAATTTTATTAGCCTTAACTGTCCAGTTATTCACAGTTTTATTCAATTATGTTATTTATCTTTTGGATTATTGTGTCAAATTCTAATAGTATTAGGCCTACGGAGAGGCCTGATTCAGCTCTTCAATCAATCAATCAATCAATCAATCAATCAATCAATCAATCAATCAATCAATCAATCAATCAATCAATCAATCAATCAATCAATCAATCAATCAATCAATCAATCAATCAATCAATCAATCAATCAATCAATCAATCAATCAATCAATCAATCAATCAATCAATCAATCAATCAATCAATCAATCAATCAATCAATCAATCAATCAATCAATCACTACTGATCTGCATTCAAGGCAGTCGCACAGATAGTCGATTCCCTATGTTTTTTCCTGGCCTTTTGTTAAATGATTGCAAAGAAATTGGAAATTTATTGAACATCTCTCTCGGTACGTTATTCCGATCCCTAACTCTCCTGGCCATAAACAATATTTGCCCCAATTTGTCCTCTTGAATTCCAACTTGACCATCATATTGCCATTTTTCCTACTTTCAAAGACACCTCTCAAACTTATTCGTCTACTACTGTCATTCCACGCCATCTCTTCACTGACATCTCGATCAGCTTGTCTCTTTTCTCCCAAGTCTTCCCAGCCCAGTCTTTCGTGGTGCCCAAGTAGAGCCTGCGCGTCTTTGAGAATGGGACCTCCACAATAATGAAATCTAATGTCAAATATGGCACAAATATCCAGTTCGCTTGCCACACGAAATTACCAACAAAGACTAAGATCTTTAACCCAAACGGGAATCGAAATCGGGGCCCATTGAATCAAAGTCCATCATGCTAACCAGTTAGCCACGGAGCAAGACTAGAGAGATATATGCATATCCTCGTCCCGAGGTGGTGTAGCTCTAACCAGGCACATCCCTAAGGAGGTGAGCTGCTTATAAGTTTTCAACTATAAACCAGCCCTTTCTTCAGTCTTAAATATCTGAGAGTAACGGGAATTATAGCCGAGCCTCCGATAACGGTAGCTCATAGCCCTAACAGTTACACTAAAGTGGGAGACATTATGCCAGTTGTCGATGGAAACGTTTCATTCCTTACCCTGAAAGGATAAGGCAGGTCACTTGGATGGAATCACCCTCCCTCTGACCAGGAGATGTGTGATGCTGATTTGAGGGTGAGTAAAGATCGGCTGTGTCCTATGAATACGAAATGCCCTGGTATTTGACTGGAAGTGAAAATTTTAAACCACCTAAAATATCATTCTCGAGACGGCCGAAGATGGGGTACAACCTGATCACCTACAGAATGCAGGGCTTGCGTCCAGAGTTACACTTCTCGGTCAAAGAGTTTATGATTCTATAGATGACGTACAATAACCGTTATGATTGAATCCTTACCTGTATGAACCGTCAACATGAGCCAACAAGTAAAAAAAAAAAGTCACTGAGAAGTCTTATGTTGATAGCAAGTTGAAAAACTGCGGTTTAAGCACTTAACTGTCCAACAATAACGTTATGAAGTTCATTATGTTGACGAACATAGTGACGTCATGAGGCAACTAGCTCTTGAATCCGTGGTACGTGTTAGTTCTTATGCGATTGGAACTGTAATGCTATATATCGGAGATGAGCGGTATCCGAAGTGTGTGAGCATATCTCAACAAACAATAGTCAACGGAATGTTATTGTCCATACATTTGATGGGCTTAGGACGTTGTATACCAACACATTTAATTTTCTTCAGGTTCTCTGACATTAGGGCATCCTAGGTCAAAAGAAACTTTCAATTTCCCCATTCCTTCATGGATCTCTTTCCTCGTATCGCCTTTTTCGCCATTTCCTTCTCATTTTCCATCCTCCAAGGGGTTTAATACTTAATAGAACAATCATGTAAACAGCGACCATTATAGCCATTTAACTCATTTTCCTCAAGAGTACTGAACAATATATCAATGTTAGATATTATGTTCTGTGTTGATGCACTCTACACTAAATATGAACACCTTCAAAATGTTCAACCTACCAGCTAGATATTCTGACGATTGAGCTCATATTGCCCACACACCTGCGAGGTCTTTGCATCTGAAACAAAGAAAAAGTCAAACTTAACCTGGCAGGCTTGATTTCCAAAAACAACACGATTATTTCTGTTAAGATATTGTCCTGGATAAGCAAACACACATGGTTTTAACAATAAGCATAACAATTTTAGACCCAAGAAGAGCAGTGGGACTATGAAAGGCCATAAATAATGCCACAACACGCTACATAGATAGTTAACCAGCTCAATTTTAAAATATCACACACAAATTATTTAATAGATTTTGTACATAACATGGAATATTTGCATGTTTGAACCTTTAATGTTGTTGGTGTATTGTTATTTTATCCTCATTCTGTTAGTACATAAAATAGTTTTAAACAAGGACTTCAAATGCATGTAATTTTTATCTATAAGCTGAAGAAGAGTTTTTTACATTCTCGAAAGGTTTACTTGTGTTTATTTATGTATTTGATGGTTTAGATATATATATTTGAATTGTATTGACAAGGTGGAGCTTGACATAATTAACTATGGTAATTAAGTCAATTCGGACAATTGGTAACCATCACGGTCAAGGTAATAGAAACCAAAATATCTCGTGCTAAAATGGTAGGATATATACGTTAACGACAAGGAGCATAGCGGACAGAACGTTAAACTCTAAAAACCTTCTATTAATGATGTATGGATGAGGAAAATGGTCAACGGTCTCAAAGGCGGAAGAAGAATCTCATTTCTGAACGGCTGAGAGGGCGGAAGAACCTAGTGGAGTCAACCACGAAAAACAATCATTTCATACTAACAATCTGATCTTACTTTGGAATGTTATTCCTACCCTTGAAACAATTTCAATTGCAGAATGGAAAAGCCGCTGAAAGAAAGCACTATCCCAGGTGGCACCTCGGAAAAGAAATCCACCATTGCGTTATGCAATGCATCGGGACCAAGGGCTCTGGGGAGTCCCAACCTCCGCAATAAGGATGAGTCGGTGCATCCTTGGAATCCGTGCAGACTTAAGTTTAAACAGAAGGTTTTTGCAGGCACTTTGAATGTAAATTCTTTGTTGAAAGTTGGTAAACAGAAGTAATTAGAACTACTTCTAGATAGAAACGAAATTCAAACCTTAACAGCACAAGAGACGAGATTTTTGGATGAGAATGTGACAGAAACAAAAGATTATCGAATATTTAAAGGTAAACCTGCGATTAAAATTATGAAAGGAAAGCCACTCTTGGGAACAGCCTTTTAAATACATAAAAGATTATTAGACAATGTAATTGAATTCAAGTCCCGCTCAGAACGGATATCTCCATTAACAATGAACTGCAAAAATAAACTAATTTACTTGTAATGACTGTCATGCACCAATAAATGAAGACAAAAAAAAAGGACCCAAATAAAGTAGATGAATTCTGGACACTCCTAGATGATGATTTATCTAAAATTCCAAAATCAAATGTGGTGATATTACTTGGATATTTCAATGCCCAAGTAGGAAAAGAGAGAATTTATAGACCAATAGTGGGAGAATATGCCGCGCACCAAAGGACAAACATCAATGGAATGGGATTAATTACCATCTGTAAAAATTTTCAGCTGAAGTTAATGTCAACTTTCTTCAAGAAATTGCCAAGGAAAGCCAAAACATGGATTTCTCCAAATCCATTACTAGGTGAATTTCAACTGGATCATGCAGCTATATCCATAAGAAACATGAAAGAAATTATGAATGAAGGTAGTAAGAAGCAGAGAATTTGATTCAGATCACTACTTGTCCAAAATCAAACTAAAATTCTTACCTAACAGAAATCACAGAAGAAGGGAAAGAGTAAACAAATTAAGAGACATTGTAAACATTTCAGGAAGAAATAAAAGTATCTCATCATGGGAAGAGGCAAGATTTATCTAAAGAAATAACCAATGCAGCCCAGAAAACATTTGGGCTAGTCAAACCTTGGTCAAACATTGGTGGATTTCAAATATGTGAAGATGCATTACAAGAGAGAATAAAACAATGAAGAAAGCTTAAATCCTCTGGAAAGACTGAACACTATGACCAATTCAAACAGCAAAGGAAAGACACTGCTAGAATAATAAGGGGAATTAAAAGAACTTTTAAAAATTCACAACTTATTGACCTGAAAGACAGTTTTGTTAAAAATAACTCTCGAAACTTCTATCAGATTTTTAAGAGTCAGTTAAAGGGGTATCAAGCACCTAGCATATGCTTCAAAGATGAAAATGGTAGACTTGGCCTAAGAAATGCTGAGAATAGTGAAATACTTGCGAAGCACATTGATCAACTTTTAAAATGCCCCGAACAAGACCATAAGTTGGAATTCTATCAAACAACTGAAAATCTGGAAGAAGATATACCACCCACTGCTGAATAAATTAAAGAATTAACAATCTGAAAAATAATAAAGCTAGTGGAGAAGACTGTATAACAGCTGAACTTTTGAACTGGTCTCAGTCAAAACTTATTGAAGAGCTGCAGTTAATCTTTGAAGATATTTGGAGAACAGTGAGGATTACAAAAGAACGGAAAGTGGCTCTAATACATCCAATGCATAAAAAAGGGGGATAAAAAGGTTGATAATAATAGAGGCATCTCTCTTCTGCAAATTGCATACAAGGTATTCTAAAAAAGACTGCTGAATAGAGTAGAAACATCACTTGACAAGAAACTGGGTGAGTATCAAGCTGGATTTCGTAAAGGCAGATCTTGTTCAGAACAAATATTTAACTTAAAATGCATAATTCGCCATAGGATATTGAATTCAAAAGACATTGTTGTGACTTTTGTAGATTTTAAAAAATCCTTTGACTTGGTTGATAGAGAAACCATAGATAAAACAATTCGTGAATTTGGGGTGAAAACTAAATTGGCAAACCTAATACGTGAAACCATTACTGACACAATTTCAAAGTGAAATTTATGGGTGAAATATCCAAACCTATTAAGATAAACACAGGGGTACGGCAAGGTGACGGTCTGTCACCCCCTTCTATTTAACTGTGTTCTAGATAAAATTGTAAGAATTTGGAACGAAAAGCTTAAAGATCATAACATTTTGCCGGTAACTTTGGGGAGAAAAAGCAAAGGCATTGAAATAAATTGCCTAGCATTTGCAGAAGACTTCGCTATATTGTCAGAAAACCTAACAAGTGCAACAACACAAATCAATCTCTTGGAAGAAATAGCCAACAAGGCAGGTTTGAGAATATCCATAGAAGAAACAAAATTTATTACAAACATCAAGAATGCTCCAAAATGTTTGGCAACAGATATTGGTCCAGTGGAAAGAGTAACGAAATTCAAATATCTGGAAGAAACAATTCAAGAAAATGGTTTAGATAAATCTGCAGTAGAAGAAAGGGTACACAAGATGGAAGGAGCATATGGTATCACAAAGAATTGTTATAACAAAATGTGTCTATCTAAAAATCTTAAAACAAGGCACTACACTACATTGGTGAAACCGGAATGCATATATGCAAGTGAATGCCTGGTATTAAACTATAGATTAGATATGCTTCAGGTACAAGAAAGGAGAATCATGAGAAAAATCCTAGGCTCTGTGAAAACAACAGAAGTATGGGAATTAAGATCTAAGGATGAAATATACAGGAACACATAAAACATAACAGAAACCATAAGGAAAAGGAGATTGCTATTTTTGGACTTATTTACAGAATAGATGATTCCATATTAAAGGATTTTCAAGTTTCCTTTGGCACAAAAAGGCAACAACTAGCTGGATTCTAGAAGTAAAGAAAGATTTAGAAATACATGACATAAGAGAAGAAGAAACTATGGACAGAGAAATTTTTAGAAAGAGGGTAGTAAGTAAGGATTCCAAGGAAGAGTGAACAAGAATCCTGGTGCGAAGTGGTCTGAGGACAGAAGGAAAGAGCATAGTGAAAGGATGAAAAATATTGGAAGGAACGGAACAGAAAACAACAAAGTATGAAGAACTGAATTGAAATTGGCACATGGTCCTTAGCAGGCCTCATCGGAAAGAAGAAGAAGAAGAAGAAGAAGAATGGATGAACATTAGTATTTACTACTTCTGAATATTCTGCAGTTATTCGATTGGTATTCCGGTGAAGTAACACTGAATTAATTCTACTTCATGTCTGCTGGAAATCTGCTTCCCGTATTTTTAACTTAGCGTTTCCACAGCTTGCCACAGAACTCCCACTGCGAGGCAATCACTGAGGAACACCTTGCGAACTGCATTTTCTGACTTTCCTATAAACGCACCCTGCTGTTAATAACCACAGAAGGTAGGACAATATTTTAACCGAATTTTTGTTTGTTTCCGTCTTTTATATGAAGCTCAACATTCAGAGAAATAATTTGCGGATCAAAGAGCGACATCCAGCTAGCAAAACGTGGATATTTTTCATTAACTTTTCGAATCACAACGACCACCAGCAATTTCGTTTAACAAGAGAGATTAAAGGAGCATAATCGAAATATGTTATCCAGTAATTTGCTTTCTTAAAAAAAATTTATTCTGTGATGAAAATTTAGACAGCAATATGCCAGGCAGCACTCTATATTGAATTCTTATGTATGCTAATATGCATCCTATTCTGTTTCAATGTACGCTATTTTTGAAACCAGCAATAATTTGCAACAAACATTTCTAAAATTTCAGTAATGAATACACGAAATGTTAACAGTTATTGGACCGATTCCCTAATGTTATAATATTTTTCATCATCATCAGTTCTTAAAAATGATGGATGATTATTTTGGTGATGGTGTTTATTTAACGACTACCCCTGCGGGGACTGAACCAGCGATCTTGGAAGCCAGAGGTCAATATTCTACCACTGACCTACATGAAGATCTAATATCGCTAATACGCTCTGCCCAGGTCAACCAGGTTTTGGGAATCGCAGTGAATGTGTTTCCCCATGACTTACGCAAAAACATCACTAAGTGTAACGAAATGTCCAGCCATTTTAGATTCTGCTACTACTAAAACGTTTTCATTTCGTCCCTGAAGGTAATTCCTTCTCTCAGGCCAGGTTATGACACGGTGAAGGAGATATTCTGAGAACGTGAGGGAGTTGGCGGGCGTGGCCTATACCAGGAACTGTATCCGCATTCGCCTTAGCGCAGGAGAATGGAAAATCACACAAGACCTTTCTCAGGACAGCCGACAGCACCAGGCCCTCTCAGTCTGCTAAATGCAGAGGCATAGAGCGACGGCCGAATCCTGCTCTGCTCGATTGGCCGGTCGGAGTGCAGAGCTGTCAGACCACGGACTAGCCGTAGCCACTTGTGGGCCGAGACCCACTCTGCATCCGCCGACCCATTTTAAGTACTACAGTTAAATATATTTGAATTAACCTTGGAATTCAATACTATATACAAAAGCGGCGACCATTCCAAAGACCTGACTTTTGTCAAATTATTCTATCATAGATCGAATTTCAACTTAACAACTCTCACTACGATATCAGGACGATTTTGAGGGAGCTGCTCCAATGAAATCCCGTCTTATAAAGAAATTCGCAATGCTTGTTTCACTGCAGCAGGGTTAGGATTTGATGTCAGTGTGATGAAGAAATCAGGGTATCTAAACAGTCGAAAGATAGCCATTGCATCTTATTTCTTGTTTTGCTATTTGCTTTACGTCGCACCGTCACAGATAGGTCCTATGGCGACGATGGGACAGGAATGGCCTAGAAATGGGAGGGAAGCTGCCATATTGGTTGAAGGGGTTCAAAATTAGAAGATTTCTTGAGTCACAACACTAATGTCAAACAACAAGAAGAGATCATTCGATCGAATGGACATTTTGAAACTCTATTGTAGTATTATTACCGGCAGATGCATGAACATTTCAGATGGTTCGGAATATCGAGCAAAGGGGTGCAGAGAGTTCGCCAGCTTCAAGTTCTTGGTATGATTCACAATGTAAATTACATTGTGCAATCGGTACTCTAACACTGGCGATTGTTCCTTTATCATTATATAAGAACCGCAACAGTTTTGAAGAAATTTGAACTGTAAATGACATCCAGTACTATATGAATTTTCACGAGAGTTTAATCCTGATGTAAACAAGGCATGTCTACACCTCAGCCAAAGAAAGAATTGTGATTCGCTGAGCGTGTAGTATCGACCTCCGCCCCGTCAACGTCTAGTGTTCGGACATACAGTGCTGCGCATATTACCTAAAATAGACGAGGAACAGTTTTTGAGGTGTGCGAAACTAAACAGAGGGGTCTGAAGGGAGATCTACTGCTGAAGATTAGGGCCTACGTTATTTATTTATTCATTTCTGAATATTAAAGAAAGCTATCGTAAGCTAGAGCACAAAATTACACACGTACGAAGATTTATCTTAGGACAGCTATTTGAAATGTCCGCCCTTTAGACTATAACCTAATAGAATACCAACTTTCGAGTTGAAATATATATTTCTTATGTTGTAGAGTTCCTATCCTGATAGAGCATATAGCATGAGTGGACATGTCAGACGGAACTGTCGATAATTCTGTAACAACACCTATCGAAAAGAAACTCAAAAAGACAAGATACACAGGCAGTTGCGGTCTTAACAAAGTAAGAAGTCCTTGCATACTGTATATGCTTACCTTGCTTAGTCGTCCTGCAGGGGCTCAATTCTTTCCATATCACACGATGTATCTCCTCCATTCTCATTACTGTCACTCTCTGATGAGTCGCTACTACTCTGGCCGCTATCAGTGATGATAAATCTCTCGGCAATTTCATCTGTTAGGCCATCTAGCTCCCACATCTGGTCTTCTTCTTTCGTTGCATTTCTAATGCAGTCCTTCCAGTTAACTGCTGTCACATTTTCAAGGGCTGTGCAAAGTAGAGCTCGTACGTCTTGTAGCTTGAAGGTCGTGTTGTTTCTCGCAACGTAACCCTTCACTTGACTCCATATCTGTTCAATGGGATTCAGAGTGCAATGGTAGGGTGGAAGTCGTAGCACGCAGTGGCCCGCTTTCTGTGCTCTTTCGTCGCAAATATATTTGTCATACTGGTCTCGCACTGACCTCACCCGTTCAATGAGTTCTGCTTTGACCATATCAGCCTTGTATTCTACTAGGTGACTGTCGAGCCTAGCAATGATCTGGTATTTCCGCATTGCCATTGTAGGGATTCGTTCCACTTTAACAGAATGGTAAGATACATTGTCCATTACAATCACGCTGCCTGGTTCGAGTTTCAGTAGGATAGACGAAAACCACGATAAAAAACGTCACCAGTCATTTCTTCATGATACTCTCGTGTCGTTTTAGATTCAAACACGAGAGCTCCACCTTCCACAAAACCAGAGTCACTACCTACATGAAGAATAATAAGCCTTTTGCCTTTCCCAGTCGGCTGCTTCAGGCCAGTTGAAAGTCCAGAAACAAAGGCCTGTTTCTTGGATTTAACAGTGGAATCAACCCATACTTTCGAAGTTACGTGTCCTTCGTTACGCCACGTTTCATCCAAGTAATAAATTTTGCGACCTTCTGCACGATATCTCCTAATTTCACGCAAATACTTCCGTCTCCACAATACAATATCCTCCCTATCCATTAACACAGGTTTACGTTCTCTTTTAACAAACTGGAACCCTATGTCCTTTAAAAGTCTGTACAATGTAGTTAAACTGAAGGTGGGTAAAGTTTTATCTTTATTCACACTTTCTAATACTTTGCGCAAAAAAGGTGGTTCATTCCGAAAAAAGAATTCATGAATTTTCCTTCTAATACCACTTTTGACGATATCGTCGTACTTCTCGACTCTTTGAGGTCGTTTACGTTCCTTTCCCGGCGTTGTTAATTTCCCTGTCTTTCTAAACTCTGTCCGCATGTTATGAACCGAACTAGCCGACACACCACACAACTCTGCACTAAGTTTCTCTACCTCCTTTACGGCTAAACCTGGATTCTGTTCACTTATTTTATTAAAAATATTCACAACGCACTGCCTATGGTCACTTCTGAGCGGTTTTCCTCTTTTGTGCTTCACTACACGCGATGGTCCTACCTCTTGCTCCATTTCTCTCACTGTGAATACTGACACTGACAGCTGCTGCAAGATGCAACACCTTATCTCCACACTGTACAGCTTGGGACTTTCCCTCACTATGAGAAGACTTCCTGCATTACACCACGCCTTCTGTGTTTTATTAAAAAACATATAGATACACACCGGTATATATGACAACCATATTTTAGTTTGATTACGTACTCTTTCAGACTATCTAAATGTAATAAACTAAGATAAAATTAAATTAATGCCACGTACTAATTTTCTTCGAGCTCGCATACAGTCCAGTGACTGCGACGGTTGCTTCTCCAATCAACTACGTCTGTGTCCACGTTTAAAGCCAAGGTACTCCGCCTATTTGTTTACATCAGGATTAAACTCTAGTGAAAAATCATATAGACACATAAACAAGCTTGACTAGAACGTCGTTTAGCCTAAGACGATCAGCAATGGGTAGGAGGATTATAACAATCTTCCCTTTCAAAAATGTCCATAGTGATGCAAAGCCTTTTTTTAAGCAAATATTAATCATCGGATCTCGTGAAAACCCTCAACGGCTCTGGGAAGAATGTAAACAAAATCTGGCAGAACATGTTTTACACGCAGCTCGGCAAAACGGACATTCTAGGGAAGAATCATTTAAGGGCGCTTACCAGATTATTGCCTATAAATTCAACATTGAAGCAACAGAAGGTAGAATTTTCCATTTTAACGTGAAATGTATGGATTTTACCGGTATCGCATCCTTACTACTCCCTAAGGGCCGTAATTCTCATAAATCCTTTGGACTCAAAGTACCGCTGACACCAGAGTCGGGTTCAAGTATCAAACCATGATCGTCTAAAGCCAGGAAATTAGCAGAAACCGATGTTTTTATTATGGATGAAGCTCCGATGATTCCAAAATATGGATTGAATATCATGCATCAACTCTTAGGAAGAGATGGAAGTCCAGATCTCCTTTTTGGTGGCAAAGTGATTTTACTGGGAGCAAACTTTCTTCAATGTCTTCCTCTACAGCCACGAGCAAAGAGAAATGAATGATTAGATCTTTACATGAAAATGTGTTCTATATATCAACTCTTCAAGATGTTTATACTCGAAGAAAACATGCGTGTTGGTTCGGAACGTGGCTAGTTTACTTAATATATTCTAAAGCTAGGCAACGGGGAATTACCGCTGAATAAAGTAGAGGAAATTGAATTGCCCCGATATTATTTCAAGTGACACTCTAATTGATAAAATTTTCGAACACCGCCTTGCCACTGGAAATTACGAAGGAATGAAAGACAGAGCAATGCTCATGCTACTTAACAAAGCCGTCGATAGAACTAAAAATGATATTACTGACAAACTTTCCGGAGAGTAAAATATCTAGCATAACTACGACTCAGTAAAAGATCAACCCGATGTGGTATTTGAATTTACAGCTGAATTCCATAGTTCAGTCAACATACCAGACTTACCACCATGCTAATTGAAATTGAAAACAAAAAATGCAATAATAACTCTATTACATAATTTGGATGTATCAGAAAGTCTTTGCGACGGAACAAGGCTAATTGTAACAAGCCTGAACAATAACGTAATTAAAGCAATATTCATCAGTGGGGAACAATCCGGCAAATAAATGCATATTCCTAGAATCACTGTTGATTCCATTCAAGGTCTTCTAGGATGTACCGTACAACGACAACAATTTCCAGTAGGACCTGCATTTGCTACTCGTATTACGGTGTAGAAAGCGCAGAGCCGAACTCTCGAGTTTGTTGGCGTGGACCTGAAACGGGGCATTTTCTAGAGTCAAGACGCCATGGGCATTGAGAGTTCAACTACCACACTGGAAGACACGTCATTCCCGTAATGTAGTATGGGAAGATGTGTGAGGGCGCTATTAGCGGATGGAGACTAGTGGCGCTAATAGTTCGGCCACTAGTTGCCAGAGGATTTACGGACAGGGCGATCAGTGGCGCAACTTGAGAATAAGTGCTCCATTCACACCAAGGAATAGTTACTAGAGAGGGAATGGTGTACTATGATGAAGTTTTCTCCTTGCTTTCCTATTAAAAATGAAACGCCGAACCGTTAGGAAAATGCCAAGCCGGGCCTCTCTCCATCTCCTTTCGAGTTCTGCCCTCTGGGTATCTATATCAGGATTAGGCGTTTTGTGGGTTTTCTCCAAGCTTGATTTCGTTTGTATGATGTTCTTCCCTCATACGGACGTCTGCTAAATCTCCTAAAACGAGATGGTGTATCTCTTCGAAATTCCCTCTCTTCTTGGGGTTCGGAATTCAGTCTTGAGATTGGATTTTAACCTCGGCTTATAAGTTGTAACGTCCTTTGCCTTGTTAGACTTCGGTAGATTCTGCGTATGGGCAGTGTCAAGTCTCCTTAGAATTTCGTCTAGTTGTTCTAGATCTTGCATGTTGGCTGCCACTAAATTTTCTTAACTTACACTGGAAATTGCTAAGTCACTACCAGTATTAATACTTGTTCAGGTAGGGGAGGATCAAAAGTTCCATTTTCTTCAATTGCGGTATCAGAAAATCCGAATTCATATAATTGCAATTAAATCAAGTGCTGCTTTTCCGAGTTCCAAAATCTTTCAGTTAGAGCTTCTTTGAACTCATCATAAGTTTTGATGTTAAAATTAAACGTAGACTACCACGTTAATGCTCGTCATTCCAATAACTTGGACGCTATACGTAGTTGGCCGTCGGGACTTATGCGATTCTCCTGAAAATATTCATCTGAAGCAGAAATTCTTTCGCTGTATACTCTTCCTTACCGGAAAAATTCTCTGGTGTATCCGCCTGTAGCCTTATTACAGGAGAAATGTTAGAGGATTTTCCGCTAACTCCTTGGAAATTCAGTGCTGATACATCCCTTTCTATTGGAGACACTTAATTATTAAGTGTTTCTATCTTTTCTTGTAACTCAGCGTTAATGGCCTTAACTTGTCCTCGCATTTTCTCTACTTCCTGGACTTCCTTTTCAAGATCTTGCTTTACCTCAGTGACATCGCGACCTATACGTGTAATTTGAGTTTGTGCACTACCTTACTGGGACTTTAAGTGTTTATCCGTTTCTTCCTGTTGTGTTCTCAATATGTGAACTTCATTGCATAGCTTGTGAAAACTATTTTTGGAGGAATCACAGCTATTGTCCTGAATGGATGCTATTTTAGCTTGCACATGTGACAATTTTCCATGGGATTCCTTGGAGTCTGTCTTCAAATTTTCGACTTTTAAAATCATTTGTGGTGAAGTAGGAAAGGCAGCTTCTAAGTCCTCGACTACTTGACCTTTAATATCTTTCTTCATGGCTTCTAAGTCACGTGTGAGGCATTAATTGATTTCCGTGAACTTAGAATTCATTTTCGCATTGGTCTCGGAAAAGTCGCTTTCCAATTTTAGAACCAGCTTTAACAAGCCTACGTTCTAAGTTGATATTAACCTCTGCAAACTTGGTGTCAATAGCTTCAGTCACTTGATTTTGGATAGCATTGGTCGCGGCAATATTCATTAATGCGACTTTCTAAATTAGCTTCCCTGAGCTGAGCTATGCCATTATTAGTTACATTAATGCGACTCTCTAAAGTAGCGTTAGATTCATTAATGTGACTTTCTTAATTAGCATTGGACTCCCTGAGCTGAGTTATGCCATTTCCTAGACTAGTATTGGTTTCCTTAATGCTACTCTCTAATGTAGCACTGAGTTGACTCATACTAGCATTAGACTCATTAATACGACCCTCTAAGTTAGTGTTAGACTCACTTATTCGGCGTCTTAAATTAATGTGGGATTCAGTGATCCTTTCATTTAAGCTAACTTTAAAGGCTTCCATGATGGCTATTATATTCCCTTCTTCCTATAAGTGTTATATTTGAACAACAGCAAAGCAAAAAAAATTAACATTCACAAGAAAATATTTTAATATCACCATTAATGTCTAATGGCGTAAAGTTCATCAACAAATCCACATAAATAATAAAAAATTTCTAACATGTTAACTGTTAACACAAAGAATCAACGTTCAGTCTCTCAGTCTCTCAGTCTATGACAGTGTCCAATATCAATGTTATTTCACTTCATGGAGATATAAAGTACTTCTTACTTAAATGTTCACTTGAATATTAAATGTTATTCTCTAATTGTGCCGAGTAAGTCACTTATTAATTTTACATCTATCAATTTCAAAAATTGTTGTACCGTTTTTTAATAAATTACTCGCATCGAGCTACACACGACTGTGATGTTATTTTACACTACTGCACACCAGTCGAGCCATCACGAGCTGGGAGCAAATTTCACTTCTCTGTACTCCCTGTAACCGGAAATGCCCGTACTTTAGGCTTGAAGAGCACGAGACTTTACGCAGGGCGTGTACGGTATATTAACTGGAGTGGTACAGAGAGAGAGATGAGAGAGAGAGAGAGGTTTAAATTGAAATTCAAAGAATTTTTAAAACTGTCTACCTTATTGAGAAAATTCAAGTTTATATCACCTCAGTACAAAAGAATAATGGGGTGCGACATTTTACCCGGCCTGTGGCTGGCGATGTCCAGCGATGATCCGCTATTCCCCTCGTACCCCCATGGATCAGCATCTGGCACCATAGAACCACGACTCCTCCAGCGATGGAAGCTATAGAAGTTCTAGAAGGTCTAGAAATTCTGGAACTAGAAATTCTGAAAGGTCTAGAGAGTCTTGGAGGTCTAGTAATTCGGTGCGTTGAGATCGCTCATTTGGATGAATGGTGTAAACACACGTATTTATGCCCTCGGATGTGTTGCTCTGAGGTTCTTCATCTGGAGTAAAATAAATGAAATGATGAACTAGAGGACAAAATGTTTCCATAACACCAATAAACAGATCATTCGAAAGAGAAGAACACTAGCTCTCACGCGGTAGAATGTTAATGAAGTCGAACCCGCGACGTAAATTGGCCACTTTAAATCAGAGAAGTAAACTTTTGTGGTCGAATGTTAATGGAATCGAACACGCAATCAAAATGTGACAATTGAGAAATAAAAAAAGACTTTCATGCGAACAAATTCGGCACTTGAAGGAAATTAACGCGTTACACTTTCATGTGGCCAAATATCAATGTAATCTACCTCGCAAACAAATTTAAAGTACGTGAAACTTGGACAAAATACACTGAAGAAAATGTAAATTGCAACACCCAGAAGGAGTAGCGCTATATTGCTGCAATTGAACATGCAGGACGAGTGTTCGGTTGTAATTCGATGACTACACTTTCAGGTCCCTCTGACCGCAAGTTTGGACAACAAACAATACAGGATGTGCCCACCACGAGCTGCAATACATTGATGAATTCGTCGAGGCAAGGAGTCAATAAGGCCCTGGATTGTTTCCTGAGGAATTGTGGCCCATGCTTGCTGCACTGCACGGGTCAGTTGTTCCAGAGTTGTGGGTGGCTGAGGACGGTTGGCCAGTTGTCGACCCATCATGTCCCACACTTGCTCAATAGGACTGAGGTCCGGGGATCTGCCGGGTCATTCTAAGGTTGTGATGTCGTGGAGAGCTTCTCTGGAGATGCGTGCAGTGTGAACCCGGACATTGTCCTGCTGAAACATCCCATTCGCAATGTTCGCCATCATAGGGACAACCACTGGATCGAGTAGCTTATCAAGGTACTGTCGAGAAGTCATAGTGCCCTCAACAAGCACTAATTGTGATTTCACATTAAACCCGATAGCTCCCGTCCACCTTCTGAATCCCAGACTAGCATTAATCTCAGGGATGTCGGTTCATATTTTAAGTCATCATAGTCATAAATATAGAGGCATCAGTGAACACAGGGATGAACTGGGCATGCAAAAATTTAAGGTGGGGGACGCTCAATCATAAACCTGAATTTAAGGACTCCATGATAAGACTAGGAAGAGGCATTTAAATTTTATCAATGGCATAATATCTAACTACAATAAAAAGATTATGAGAATGGTTTCCTTTGAAAATAAATACCAAAAGGAGCAGTTTATTGCGCCATCCGGCGCGCTGAATTTAGATACACTTTAGAAAAACAATGATTTTGAAACACATTAAATAATGTCACTTGCTTCACCGCAAGTGGTGACAATACACTTATAATGTCCACCCTGGAAACGAATCACAAATTCGGGGTATGATTCACTATTTGATCACGTTGGGATCGAACCAGTGTTCGTATGATCTGATGGTCCACAAGGACGAGCCTTCTTTATGTCGATAACCCGAGGATAACATAATTTATCGTCGGCCTCCCGATTCAAATTTGATTGAGTACTTCCGACAATATCTGCAATTCCCGATGTCGGCAATCGGGTTGAATAAAGTTACGATAACCAAGGAAAGTGTATTTCACGGACGGATTCTATCATTTACCCAGCGGATGCCATGCCAACTTGAATTCGCCTCTACAAATATTTACGGATGATCTAATTACTGCCGGGCTCGACCACCTGGTCTCAATAGGTCAATGTCACGGTAAGATAACACGAGGTGTAGAGGGAATGCCGGGGGATGACCTCCTTTCACCCCTCAAGCAAAATAAACAAACCGGGTCTTACGGTAGTTACGAGACACCATATGATTATCATCTCCGTTCAAATTCTTACGCTGAGGGATATCGCCGCCAATAATTTAACTTATTATTGTTATTATTATTACTCGTCCACGAAATTATCATTTGCGTCCATTTAGCGTAAGCGTACGAATGACGTCCGTGTAACTTTTGACTTGTTCCGGACAAACGTTATTATTATTACTGTTATTATTATTGCGTCCATTATTATTATTGTTTACGACTTCTGACACTGCCACATTATGATTGTGATAATTATTATTACCGGACGCAAAATACAAATGATATGATTATTTTTATTATAATGATACTACTCCAATGACATTATTATTATTATTATTATTATTATTATTATTATTATTATTATTATTATTATTATTATTATTATTATCATTATTATTATTATTAATTATTTCTGGACATTCCCTACAAAATTTGTCAACGTAAAAAAATTTAACACAAGGGAAAATGGCTGGATTTTTCATAACAATATCATACAAATCGTCGTCAATTGACTGACATAAAAAGCAAAGTATGGGTCAGTTTGAACGTTAAACACAAAATCGAATGTCGAAAAAAACTCGACTAGATTAATATTATAACCAAGGCATGACTTAAATTTCTACCCTACACCTACGGAATTATATGTGCAACAAATTAAATACATTATATGACACAACATTATTTTACAATACTACAATTTAATTCCGTCCGTGTATACTGCACCACTCCCGCGTCCAGGTGGGGATACACGAGTTCCAGACTAGCTCTTAATAACAATTTCATCTGCCAAATATTGCTGGGTTGTGAGTTCCGCGTGAGAAAGTACACTGATGGCCTACGGTAAATCCCAACCTACGTAGAAGAACGTCTTCAACACGCTATCAGTCGGATACCGTATTTGCGTAATGCCGAAATTTATCGTAAAATTTCATTTTATCATGGTTTGTCAAGAATTCCGTGCATGTCATCATCAAAATTGCAATCAGAATTAGTCATTATTAGCTTATATCTAGTACTTATTCTAAGTAGACATTGAAAGAATTTTAATGTTTTCACTACTCAGCTTTTATTAATAAATTGGTCTAAGTATGATTTGAAATAAAGGTAGAATATCTTGAAAAAATTATATAACCTCCTCAGTCCTGAGGGTAGGTTTGAATTTTATTTTTTTGTTTTTTATACTTATTCTGGTGCTAAATAATGTTCATAACACTAGGAAAATGATAAAAAAATTCTTTGACCAAATCTTCATTCGAAACTTTAGTGTATCCTACAGGAGACATTAGGTCTTAGTCACTTAAAATCTGGTGTTCTTACATAATTATATTTTTATTATCATTGACATTCAGTGAGCCTTATTTACAAGAAAATTGAGGGAGAAGATAATCTAATTAACACTTTTCTTAAAATCTGAAGTACTGTCTGTACTTTTATGTCTGTACTTGATGTATTGAAGTCCATTTTCTTAGTACTTGACATCTGTCATTACACACACTCTTGGTGACTAAATGCTTCTTACATTTACAGTTCGTGAAACAACTTGAAACACTCTCTTTATTTTTGCATACAGAGATAGACTGCACAAGTTGAACATTCTTGCAGAATTGGCTTTACAACCTGGCATTCTGCATCTATTTTTGGATGATGGTGTAGGGATCTCTGGAAGATGCAAGACGTTCTTCGTCCTCAGGTGTCGAGAAAGTAGTGGTGTCCTTGCGTTGTACCTCATTTTCTTGGGAAAAGGTTCACTGTGCTCGTATTGTGAGGTATCATGTTCATCAACTGATTTACAAATTAAATAATCTGCCAATTCCATTCGAAAACACAAGTAGTCGAGTACATCCTTCTTTGGAGTTTTCAAGGCAAGTTGGTGTCTTCTATATTCTATCCAACTTGCTGCTATCACAAAATCAATAAAATGCATCATCATTCTGATGGTCCATTTTCTAGTTCTTGCAAAAATTCTGTAATAACTAATTATCCTGTCCAAGAGGTCGACTCCTCCCATGAAAGCATTATAATTTTTTACAGCAAGAGGACGATTTACTGGAATATATTCTTTATCCTTCTTCGACCACCGACGGCAAACATCTTGCGGATCCTTTCCTTCAACGGAGGATGTTAATATAACTGGCTTGTTATCAAACCATTTTAAAATACAAATTTGGCCACCATTTCTCACTTTCTCATCTACAGAACCTCGACAAAGTCTTTTCAGCTCTGCATCAGACTCGAAACTGATGTTTGAAGGGATCTGGGACTTCTTCAGTGTCCCTGTTGCTTGACATTGAGCCTTGCCATGGAGAACATCTAGTAATTGAACTGACATAAAATACCGATCCATATACAAAGTACAACCTGGAGGCATATGTTTAACCAGTCTCACAACTACTCTTCCACCAAGATCTAAATTACTAATGTCAGGATCATTATGATCAGTGATTTGGTGTCCGTGACCTGCATAAAAAAAAAATAAAAAAAATGCAGCGGTAGACCATCCGGGGCAGTTGCTACGAAACATTTGAGACCACGTGGGTTTGGCTTCCCTTTCACATACTGCCTTGCAGGTGCATGGCCGTAGAAGGGAATAATCTGCTCATCGATGGCAACATTAGAAGATCTTTCATTTAGCAAACATGCCGCTTCAATGTATTTCAGAGGTCTCACATTCCAAAATTCATCTTCAGTACGTTCATTGTCAGAAACCAGTAAATCATCCCTTAATTTTAAATTTCTCCTAATCAAGAAGTATCTATCCCTCGACATGTTATCTGCAATTTCAGGAACTTTAGTTTTCCGGGCCTAGTACATGCGGATCCTGGGATAATTCAGATAGGACATAACTATTGTAATTCCTAAGAAAGTTGTTGTTTCTGTTTGACGTAAGTTCCTGCCGGTGTCTCAGATATCTCTGGTTTGTGTGTTGTGTTAGTGTTTTTATGAGATCGTCTGGAATGTATTTATGGAAGTAGTCCTGTGGCTGTAATTCTATGCCGATAACAGCGTTTTCTTAAAAACGAGGAGCTGGGGGTAAAGGATTGAATGCACCTGATGCCACATTCTTCCAGTAAGTTCTTCTAGATGTATTAGTATCCATGCTGGAGAAAAAGAATCTGCAGGAGGAGATGTTTCTTGTGGAAATGTTAGTTTCCTTTGTGAGGTTCTGAGGGATGAAGAAGGACAAGAATTTGATTACTCAGGACATCCTTCGATAGTGAACTGTGTGTGGTAGTTGGAGTTATGGAAATGATAGATGTTTCACAAGAATCTAGATCATCTTCACTTTCGTCAGTAGAAGGTGATAAAGCGTCATCCTGAGGAATATAAGCTGGATCTATTACATCCTCGTCATCGGAAAATAGATCACAGTCAGAGACATCTCCATTCAGGTTTTCCATCACAAACTCACTGAAGTGTGGGTCGTCTGCAAAGTAAAGTCAGACTTCGTCAATTGTTGACAGCTGTTTGTTTGCAATTTCTATAATACTATTAATAACATAATAAAGCAATGTTCATATAACAATTATAAAATAATAAGGGGATTAAGTATAGTTAATAGGCAAATTATCGCATAATTTGCTGCTCATATTCAGAATGTAAAAAAAGGAGTAATATATCAAACATAACAGTACTAATAATATTGGAATTATTGTTGCCTCTGTAACTTCAGTCATGCCCATTATTACTGTTGATGGAATTATTGTTGCCTATAATGACGTATTCTTCAATGTATGTTATTGTTGAAGACCAAATGATAGACACACAACTTACATTCATGAAAGTCAAACCGTACTAGCTTATGGCCTAATGTCTCCTACAGGATACACTAGACAAAAGTGAATGTTTCTAGCCTAGAGGATAAGACTAACGCCAAAGTAATATGGTGTTTATAACTATCAGTATCTTAAGTTAAATATTTGGTGGAAATCAGATCTTATGAACAGAAATTGCCTTCAAAATAATTACATACCAGCACGAACTTCTGCTCCATCCTTCCTCCTAGAAACCGCCATTTTCAAACAGTTGGCATCACTTCGTCGTACCTCCAGGATGTCCAACTCACTCTCAGAATATAACGCCAACTGTTGTTAATATCACTCAGTGGTACCAAACTATTATAATAATTATTTGATGCTCTACCGCTAATTTCAAAAGTACATTGTTAGTGTCTCCTACAGGAGACACCAGGACTGAGGAGGTTATACGCTGTGGCTGGTTTCCTACGCAATCAGCATCTCTAAGTGATGTAATTATGTTGCATTGGAGAAAACAGGTTTAGAGAAACCTCTAACATAAAAAAGAAATGAAATCAGGCCCCATTCATCTATGTCTTAATCCTGGCCTGTCGAAGAATTGTATCATAATTAAGTAGTATCCAAGGAAATTAAATGAAAAGAAAAATAAATAAATTATATAATCAAGTAAAATTATTCAACATAATTATAATAATTGGATGCATCCAGATGGTTTAAGTAAAACAAGCTATATTCCCTACTATATACAATGTTCAAATTGGGTTTCAATTGAAAATGTGAAAACGCAAATAAGGTGGCCAATGATTAATCAATCAATTAATTAATTAATTAAGATCTGGAATCTTTCCAAATTAAGCTGGATTGCTCCTTAAAATTACCAAAATTCAATCGTCTGAACCTAAATTCACATGCAATAAAAGAAATGCATATCACTCAGCTGAACACTTCACATCAATGTCCACGCACAGTAGAAAAATCGTGTGAGAAAATAATGTCTGTCCATTAGGGATTTTCTCTAGTTGAGGTTTCAAATTTTTGTATGTTTCATATTTCATATCAACTGACCTCCATATAAGCAAATCTAAGTCCACTTTAAGTCGTAAGTAATCTCAAAGTAATTCCATCGTAAGGCTTATGTGGCTAAATCATTCAATTATTATTTTAATTCATGGTTGAATTCAATTAAAGTGCGTATATGACTTAATATAGCATTACCAAGTGTATTTAATTAACCTTCCAACGAATAATACCATAGGTGGAAAAATTGACACATAGGAAGACCCTATCTTCATCTAAAATCCACATATGAAAGACTAAGTTACCAGTGATGTGTTAAGCTGCTCCCATAAAATCATGAGTTAAATTGCCGTATGTGAGAATACATGGAAACAATCGTAGATATGTCAGTGAAGGCCTAAATATTGACGTAGGTGGCCTCTCGGCTCTTCTGATGATCCTACTCATTCATTTAATCCTATACTGTTGGCATTGAGATCGTATCCTAATCTGTATTATATATTAGGGAATAAAATAGCAATCGGAAACAGTACGTTTCATTACATATACCTTAGCATGTGCAACTTACACATACTACCATTTCTCGAAGAATACTATGACCAACTTCCTAAATAACAATAACTATCACCATCATAATATACTATCAACTCATATGCTTATTATATTCACCATTTAACACTTCAATTATCGCGTAGCATTCATAATCAAAGCACTCGTTTCATCAAATACGCAACATATGTGCCATAACCTATATATATAAAACCATTATCATTACTGTCATAGTATCAAAGAACAGCACATCGTAACCTTAAAATTGTGCCCCTATATTTTATTGTAAACATTCCCTAAATACGATCTTTACTCTTGTTATTTTTGTTAAAGCCATCACGCATGTATATTAGCTTCCACTTAATATTCTAACACTTCACTGACAACGATTTAAGAAAAATATCAATCCCTTGTTCAACACCATATTGACAAACTTACGAACGGCATTCACTGGTATTTTACACCTATGTCTGGGATTTATGGTAACTTCAGATGAATACCTGTTTCCTTGTAAGTACACTTGTATATTAACTACGCACACACAATGTCATAATGCACATTATATATTAACCAAAAGAATAAAGGTTTCTACTTACGATACGACTCAAATGGGGACTTAACTTTGCTTATTGGGTATTGACTTCCATCTCGCTGTTAATCGTCATGGGATGGTAGGCCTCGCTCCATGGTTCGGCTTAGGTAATCGGGTCCATCTCGTCCTCACAGCTGATTACCGCCCTCCTGGGACATCAATCTCGTGAAGCGCCACCATAGCCGGAGTAGTCTCTACCTCAGCTTCTTAGAACATCATAGTGGTCTTCATTGCGTCAAGGACAGAATAACACAAGGCATTAGTTGATTTATACATGCTGTAATCTGCTTAGTGGTGCTAATGCGAAAAGTATAATGTATTTTGGTCCGTCTAATTTGCTTATAACAGCTCTAAATATCGTCTTATTTCAACTGCCTTGCTCGCCGACACGGTGTGAATTTTACGTGCTTTTAGAATTGCACTTTATTTTCCGTTTAATTCAGCTCTCTTGAAGTTGTGCAGTATCGGGCATATACAATGTTCCGAGCCCAACCGTGACGTAGTACGGATCCAACTTGACGTTTACTAACAGCTGGTTTATAATCTCACTTATATGTGTCAACCACAGCTGATGTTAAGCGGGTTATCGTAGATTTGATCTTTTCTCCAATAATTGATTAAAGAATCTGATAAGTACTGGTTTCTTTACTCGACTCCGTCCTTTCTTCGATGCAGTGCTGGATTGAGATTTGTTCTAATGGAAGATTTTTTTTTCAATAATCGGTTTAAATAATCCGCTCTCGTCATTCTTTCGCACCGCCTTCTAAAAGTGGTTCTTTTCGTGATTGCCGGTTGAATTTATTGTCTCTTCAGCTCGTACGGCTGCTAATTGTTTTTATTCTGATCCGTTAATAGCCGGCGCGCCATTTTTGTTCCTAATACAGCAACTATAGAACGGTGAAATGGCACAATACTTAATTTAGAATGGACTCGGGAAGGGATCCATTTTGTTACATGAAGTAACCCAGTCAAAAGTAAAATTGTTTTCCTCCCCAGTCTTGGTAACATCCCCAAATAAATTTACATATCAGTACTCATCTGTTGTTGAAATCCTTGGCAAGCTTTCCGGACGAGAGGCCCATTTGGCCCCTTTTCCGGCTTACGCTCTCATAATGGCTGGATTCATATTACCTTCATATTTTATTCCACGGCGTTTCGCCATTATAACACTGATTTAATAATTATGACACTGATTTAATAATTATAACATATTAACACTGACACACTGAAATTAAATTTTACCATAACCACTACGGTACCATAGACCCAATTTTATCTATGTACACTATTTTATCTTCGTCCTTTTTCCCGCACAAAGGACTGGACACAAAACGAACGAGTGTCGATTAAATCGCTAGGCACGCTTTACGGTCTCCGAAACGGCACGTCCGAATTAATATCAAGTCGCACTCTTGATGTGTTCATTATTACGGCGGTTTTATTTCAGCTACCTACAATACAGGCTCAATTATTCAGTAAGATTTTCATTTACTGTTCGTCATACAGTTTAGTGCACCTACTTGCACTGTTACTTTAAAAGAAGCTATTTTATCACTCCTTGCTACTATTACATCTTTACTTGAATTCACAATATACAACTCGTAGGCTCAGACCGTAGCATGATCTGGCGTGATCTAACTTTACTCGGCCCGCGGGTGACTGGAACACAGCAACATCGCCCGAACTCTGAATACAGTACGTAACTGCGGTTGTAAGTACCTGCGGTCGTCCGTAAAATGAGTTACACGTAACATGAGTTAGTCAGTACAAATGAGTTAGTTAATGTTCTTTCCACTCGCATTTATTGATGGAGGACCTTACTGGTGGATTAGCTGACGTCATGGCTTGGAGAGCGAAGGGGGGGGTGGATTTCTCAAATCAGCACTCGCAGTCTGAACTGGAAGTTATAATTGATACCAAATGAATCCCCTCATCTGGAACATACACCTGATTTAATATGATCTAACGATCGCAGATTTCGGAGATATTAACAGATAATTCGCGGGTTTCGTAGCGTCTCTCACGTCATGGTCATGCTTCGGCCATTAGCGTTTGAGATGACCAGTTTCCAGCAAATTTAGTCTTCAATTTATTTAATTTTAAGCTTATTATGTATTAATCTTCTACGCATGACTTCTAAAAAGTTCCCTAATTTGATTCAAATAATTGCAATAATTTATTAGCGATTACTTTGGAAAATCATTTACACTTTATTTCATACCTTTCAAGATGGTACGCCTGGCTGGCCAAATGAATTTTGTGATTGGACTAGAACAAGCGGTTCATTTGAATTTTCTTTTGAGGCTCTGGTCATTCCCATTCTCCAATTCCGAGAATACGTGACTGAGCCGTATCCTGCCGGCCCATAATCATAATTAGAATATTATTTGACCCAATATGTAAATTATTGTAATCATACAAGTTACAGTCTAATATGTTAAAGGATCGTATCTTAAGAGTGTTGATACCGGATGTTGAGCAAGACAGTCGCTGGACATTGCTTCATATTTCCGTGTGACCGTGAGAAAGGGTGGCGTAACCAAGCGTTGGCAAGGATCGACACGTGTATTAGATGCTGACCAAGCAAGACATTTCAGCCAATGGGAACTTCAGGATTTGGCAAACATGGAGGCTACACCGCGCCAAGTCTTAATTCCAGAATGACCAACGTGCTCAGTTGCTAAAGTCAGTTTCTCTCGTTCATCGGTTTTCCACAGTTTCAGAAGTCAGATATATTTGGAAATGTAATATAAAAATTGGTGGAAGAGATTTGCTAGTGTTTGAGCTGTGTCATCATATACGACGAATTTACTGATTGGTGGTTGGTTCAGACACCAGGGAACCCCAGTATTGAAATGGCGTCATCGAAGCCTCCTCAGTAACCCAAGCTCTGGAGAGCGTCACTCTGTGTTAAATGCTTGGATAGTGCGGAAGCACAAACTCTGATTGGTGATCGTGATTAACGTAGTTTTATTCCAGTAACAGTAACTGGTTCTAAATAATATTTTCAATTGTGCACTTGGAAGATATTATTGTTCCTGAGTAAATGGAAGAGTATATTTTGGCAGAGTTTACTTTCAATATATAAAGACGGTGTTTAGTGACCGCTGTGTAGCAAGTGTAGAGGAGACGTGCTATTGTTTCACTACTCCACGACGGGCGCGTTTCGCGAGGAACTTTCGTAGCGAACCGTGTGCTGCTCTTCAAACTGTATTTTCACCCTTTAAGTGAAGTGTGTAATATATATGTGAATCAGTGTGTTTAGCTGATCTTGTAAAGAGAAAGGGTATTCCGGCTCGTAGCATTGAGCAGCGAAGATATTGTCAACCAAAGTCTTATTTGTTCCAGTGAATCATTTTCCAGCAAGATGATGGCTACGCATGCAGAAGAAGGAAGTGCATTCCCACATGTTAATGCTGTGATTAACATGGTGTAAATCTCTCAATCAGCGGGGATGTAAGCTGCTATCCTGGTATCCCGAGAGTCGTCATGTGAAATTCAGTTAAGACGCATGTGTTATTTATGGCATGATATGTAAATTATGTTAAGGTAATAGGGCAGTGTAGATAGGATTTTTAATTTCATGTAAAGTAAGCCTGAGATAAAGATTGCATGCGGAATTATAATGTATTGGTGCAGGCTGATGGTATGCCTGACAAGAGAAATAATATTTTGCAGATGTGTGTGCCTGTCAAGTGTCTTCTGAGTGTATATTGGGATCAGAATGGACAGTATTAATTCCAGACTATTGAGTCTGATGTTATTCAATGGTAAAAGCATACTTAGAAGGAATGAATATACGTGAGTTTCCGTGTAGCCGGCGAAAGACGTTATCTCATGGCAAGCTGATTACTGGCCCTGTGTTTATTAGTAGGCGCGAATGAGACGGTATTTCCTTGTGACAGCCTAGGAGGACAGAATCCAAACTTTAGCATAGTGTTGAGTTCAACGTTTCTTTTCAGCTCGTAATCTACCCGGAAGTACATGACGGATGACCGCGTTGTTGAGCACTCAAATGCAGCAGAAGGAAGCAATGTTGCCCATTGCTTTCTTCATGATATCAAGGGTTATTTATATGTTTTTCCCTTACAGGATGATGTTTTACTGTGTTATATGTGGTTGTATACCTTGTCTCGTTGTTTTAAAAGGGAACAGCCCGAGTGCTGCAGTATTGGTGGTTTATCTAGTTCTGTCTAGATCTTTTGCAGTTAACATTAGAATCTGTGTAGCACTTAAGACTTTACTCGATATCCGATGTATATATATGTGTCTAGTTTGATTATTGGAATTGATGTAAATATAGTATAGGATACGCCCCTAGTATAGCGTCCCATTGCGTCTTAATTATTTTTCTTTTCGTCGTAAATTTTCTTTATAATGTAACTTTTATTTAACGGTAGTATTTCGGTGACTCTCGTTTTTATTTAACTTTGGAAACCGTATCGTTGTGATGCGATAGTGTGTAACTCCATACGGAAATGCCACGTGTCAATGTTTGCGTACACTTGTTGCCATACAATATAAACAATGGACTATTAGAAGAAGCTCAGTTTTGATGTATATAAGTGTTCTTTGTTGAACTTGAATTATTTCAAAATTTTGTCTTATCATACAAGTAACTTTTTAACTTCCATTTATTTTCTATATTTTTGAGTTCATTTTGACATATTATTATTCCTTGATTTTAATTGTTTTCTCGTAATATGATCGGGGATGTTTATCAATAAATCCATCTTACCCCCTACGATTGTTTCTCATTCGTGTTATACCTCCATTTCCTGTCATTGACTGATATTTTAGTGTAGAACTTCGACTTTTTATCCTGAACCAACCGGCAACGAACCCACTCTCTGCCCAACCCTGAGTTAGTCGGATGTTCATACAGGAATGGAGGCATCGTCCTAGAGGGTATTTACCCTTGGGTCGTGGGTTTCGTAGCGTCTCTCACGTCATGGTCATGCTTTGGCCAATAGCGTTTGATATGACCTGTTTCCAGCAAATTTAGTCTTCAATTTATTTAATTTGATGTTTATTATTTATTAATCTTCTACGCATGACTTCTAAAAAGTTCCTTAATTTGATTCAAATAATTGCAATAATTGATTAGCGATTACTTTCGAAAATAATTGACACTTTATTTCATACCTTTCAAGATGGTACGCCTGGCTGGCCAAATGAATTTTGTGATTGGACTAGAACAAGCGGTTCATTTGAATTTTCTTTTGAGGCTCTGGTCATTCCCATTCTCCAATTACGAGAATACGTGACATCACGGAAGGTTTCTTATTGACACAAATATATCTTCGCAGCGCTAATGTTGCAACTATTTCATTGTTCATTGCTCGCCTTTCCCTTCTCGTACGAAACATATTTGTGTACCTCCGTATCTTCTGGTTGGTAAATTAATAGGCCCCCTACAGAGAACAGCATTCTAGCCATTGTGACAGGCTTAATCCTCACGGCTCCACTATGTCGTGTACTCAGCTCGTATTTCCACATTGCCTAGGTCTGAATATTGTCAACCAATTTTCTTCATTTCAATACGCGTACCATATTCTTCGGATATGAAATCATGATTAAATTACGACCCCTATCACTCGGGTTTAATAATGCTTGGTGTTGGCCCTGTGTGCCTCTCGACAATAAGATCTGGGCGGCCCCTCTCCCCGGTACGCCGGCGCACACGATTCCGGCGATCACTGCGGGCAAGACAGAAGCGCGATTCATCACTAAAGACGACCCTATGCCATTCGTCGACCCATGTCGATCTTTCTCGTCACCAGGCCATCCTTACACGTCGCTGTTGTGGGGTCAATGGAACACCTTCTGCAGGGACACGGGCTCGTAAGCCAGCTGCACGCAGGCGATTACCAACTGTTTGTTGTGTAACGTGGGGTGTCACAACTGCTCGAAGCGCTGCTGTTGCATGGGGTTTCATTCGGGCCGTCCGAATGATGAAGCGATCGTCTGTCACAGTTGTCTGTCGCGCTGGCCCTGTGCCAGGTCTACGAGTGTGGGTACCTTCATTTGACCACTGCTGTCATACACGTTGTACCGTAGATGCTTGTCGGCCAACGCGTGCAGCGACAGCCCTTAGCGATAATCTAGCTTCACACAGCCCAATTATCCGAGCCCTCTCAAATGGTGACAGTTGTTGATAGCGTGCTCTTCTCTGTCGTCGAGGCATGTCTGACGGGGAATACTTCACTGCACAGACTGCAAGTCAACTACGCTACACCAGAGTCCGTGTACTGGAGTTGATTCCTCCTCGACCAATCACGTGGAGAGACCTGTAGCAACAATCCAATAGGTCTGAAACTTTGATCGTTTTCATACCTACATGGCATGGTTCCATATCTTGAAAATCGACACAAACGATCAATGCCTTCATGGTGTTGCAATTTCCATTTTTTAAGTGTATTTCATTTAAGTTTTCGAAGAATAGAGTCCTACGACTCGGCGATTATTTACAAGTATTCACACTGTTTATTTAACACTAAGGACAATCACTTTAATTCGTCAGAAGAGAAATACTTTGCTCGTGAATTTAGCCTCGTTCGCACGCACTGTCTTGAATTATAATTCTGTCTAATACTTTGATAAGGGAAATTAATTCTGGTCACTAACAGTTCCAGGTTTATTCACGCGTAAAGCCTTTCCTAACATTCAAATTTCATCTAAATAAATACATTTTGATTGCACTGTTCTAAGTGTGTTATCTGCAGAAATGTTTCGATCATTTGAAAAATATTCTTCTCTCGAGAAAATCCAAGTCCGATGACGCTGTTACGGAGTCTATGTTTATTAATTGGAGATATATTTCAATCACCTTAAAGCGTCCGACACCTAAGAAAGTACCAGTCTTACTACACTGTTCTGAATTTGCTAACTGCAGATTTATTTTAATCACTTTGAGGCATTTAACACTGACGAAGCCTTACTGCCCTGGTTTAAGTTTATCAATTTCAAGAATATTTCTAACACCTGGAAGTATGAACACTCGGGAAAAATGCAAATCCAACTGCACTTGTCCCTAATTGTAGAAATAATCAATCACCTTGAAACGTTAATATCGAAGAAAATACAAGTTCTATTGTGCCATGACGGAGTCTAAGTTCACTGTATAAACAATGCAATCACTTCTCGTAATATCGTAGACTGTCACATCGTGACGCGTACCTCCACAAGCTGACCGTCGGGTCTCGCCGTGGGAATTGACTGTGCCGGCGTCTAATAGGTTATATTTGATCCAACGTTTCTGGACTCATCGGAGCAACTAGTTGCGTCACTAGTCGCCCTCGGCTAATAGCGGCCTTAGATTATGTTGTCTAACGTTTATAAACATATTTTTACAATTCAGATTGTACTCCTAAGTACTGTAATAAGTAGTTACCATATTTTTCGTTAGAAATGTATAATAAATAAGTGATTTGTAAATTATTGAATTTTTTCATGATCATTTGTTACTGTTCATGAAGTATAACTTCACAATGATACCGACCAAAGCTCGGTCGGACAGATACTAACCTCTTTAATGTCCAATGAATTTTTTTCTATTTTTGACGTGTATGATTTTTAATTCTTTTGCTATATTTGTGAAATGTTGTGAGTGTGTTCTCCAAAGACTTAATGCCGCTAGTATTTAATTTCATTATATTACTCTTTGTATCTGGTGTGGAGATTACGTTTTGTCGACTTGTGTATGTGGTTGTTGAAATTTGGTTCTAGACATTTCAGTTCAGAAACTCCTGACTTGGAGAAATACTTTTTTGTGTTTATGTTGTATTCGTTGATGTGCCGTTGAGGCGTTTGGTTTGTTCTAAAGGCTATTGTTAGCCCTTATTTCTTCAATATGTTAGGTATAATGTACGTGTTTTAGTTTACGTAGTTGAGGACAATGTAGTTCTCTCTTTCATGCGTGTTTTTTCTGGTTTTTCTTTGTTTATTTCATAGTTTGTCTACCGTGTCAGGAGGGTGTTACTTTTCTTTCACGTTTTGTTTTACTATCTGTATTTTTTCATTGAAATCCATTGTGTTCATTGGTATGGAGATTTCTTTGTGTTTCTTTGGATTCTTGCGAATTTGTGTGTATATGGGTAGTTTGATTCCTCGACAATTGGGTATGATTTACGATTGTGTTTTCTGTTGACTTTGTGTGACAGGTTGTCATTATTTCTACTGATTTCGATGTCTAAAATATTTATTTTCTTGTTCGTCTCTGGTTCCGTTGTGTACTTTATTGGCATATGTAAGGAATTTAATGTGATTAATAGCTGTTGTGTGTTTGTGACGTTTATGGCATATGAAGTCATCTTCGTTGTTATTCGCGCCACGTTTTACAGTGGAGAGCACATACCGTTCCCTCCATTTTCAGCAAATATTGAATCATCATAAACCATTAATCAGGTTGAGTTGCGAACTCAGCTAGTCCTAAATGGGTCGCCTGGCAGCTAGTTACTAATCCACTTAAGTATGATGGTCAGTACATACTCCATAACTGAAACACCGTTAGATTTTAATATGTTTGATGAACACATTTGGTAACTCTGTTAAGGGAAGAAACAATGGATTTAGTGAAATATCTCTATGACTATGAAATACAACCATTCATTCCTGGACTCAACTATGGAAATTTCTCCCAGGTTTGTTAAGAACTCCTCTCCTTCAAGCTTGCTCAAAGTAGCCTGCTGTGAATTCCTCCAAAGTAAGTAGAGTTAACTGTATAGTGTTATGAATCAATGAATAAATGAATTAATGAAAGTGCAAAATATGAGCAACTGAAATCAATTGCTATAAGGAAATAACTTGAATAATCTAGGAACTCTTCTTTTTTAATCTTTATTTCAAGGTCTACACCGTATTACTATTTTATTCAATAACAAACTGAGGACCCATGCTTCTTCGCAGAATTCTTTATAAATAGATCAGATAACGTGTCTTGATATAATCTACATCACGCACTGCCCATGTAAAACCTTGTACGTTTAATTTTAGTGCTTGGATCACCAGTTTATTACGTGTGAAGGGTTTCATTTACGATTGTGTTTTCTGTTGACTTTGTGTGACAGGTTGTCATGTATTACGATTATCCAGAGGTAGAGGGTTGCCAGTGAATTTAAATGTTGTGGGTCTGGATTGAAGTCCGATTGTTTGTCTGTTAATCTCAATGATTATGTGTACCGCGAAGTTTCACCAGTGGACAGCAATAATAACAACCATTAGAAGTATCGGAGTGATAAATGGACACGGCTGATGTCTAAATAAGTGTTTAATAAATATGTATTTTGAATAAGACCCGCGCCTAGTTTTATAGAATGATTGCAAGTTAAAGTAATATAAATGTAGAGAAAACATGTGGCACGTGGAAGACTTTAATTCTTTTTTTCCTAGTGGCTTTACGTCGCACCGACGCAGATAGGTCTTATGGCGACGATGGAATAGGGAAGGCCTAGGAGTTGGAAGGAAGCGGGCGTGTCCTTAATTAAGGTACTATCCTAGCATTTTTCTTGTGTGAAAATTGGAAACCACGGAAAACTACCTTCAGGGCTGCCAACAGTGGGATTCGAACCCTCTATCTCCCGGATGCAAGCTCACAGAGACTTTAATTCGGGCAGTAAATTTCATTTTATACTATTTGTTGATTTAATGATTTTGCACTCAATAATTGTCATCATAAAATGACTTAGAAGCGATAGAGGCACTTTTATATGATGGTCACGCTATGTTGAAGGCCCTGAGTGGGTTAAGCCGTATTTTGATTTTGGAATTCGAGCTTGACAAAAATCAGGCATTAGAAAAAAATGAGTCGTACTAATGTTGATGACAAAATAGATGAATCCAGAGGTCTACGTCGATGTCATATGCCGATTCCGGTGTTATGAGTGGCAGAAGAGTTCACGCACCAAGGATGAATAAATAAAATGTTTTGAAGCGTTCCAGTGGAATAAATAGACTTCAAATGAGAAGGAAGGAATAATTTAGCACTCGCAGAGACTGCATGGAGATTCCAAGTCGCGAGGTGCCATGGAATTTGTGATTTGTCTTGGGAGGACAAGGTGTCCCCATAAAATAACAACAGTACGAAATGAAGTAAGGTTGCTGCGGTTCGAATACCGTTATTGTGTCCCGACCGTTGTGAAATCCGATCTTGGTTGTTCATTGGGATTTAACAAATGTGACTAAATTCTAAAGATTGGAAATTAAAATATAATAATAATAATAATAATAATAATAATAATAATAATAATAATAATAATAATAATAATAATAATAATAATAATAATATTCCAAGTAAATCGTGCCTTAACTGATTGCCTAGTACCAAACAAGACCGGAACCGCAAAGGGTTATGCATTAAAAATAATAATAGTTAACTGCCGTGTAACAAGTGAAATCAGTTTATTATTATAATAATTTGAAGGAGCACAAGAAGAAGAATTTACGGTGTTATGTCTTAGAATAATATTAGTGATGAAAAAAGAAATGAAAATATTAAATCGATGGTGATTAATTGTTACGATAATGATGAACTCCACTGATGAATATAGTACGAATGATAATAATAATAATAATAATAATAATAATAATAATAATAATAATAATAATAATAATAATATTTGAATTATTCCGGATGATGATGTGGGCGGAGACTAGGTAAGTCAGCAGGAGAAGTGACGTAATAATATCGAGTTGTTTTAAATATAAGCTAAGTTGGTGATGTTAAAATAAATGTGATGGCAAATCCCTACGTCTGGATCATTAGGTTAGAGTCCTTTGTCGTTTTCTTCAGTTAACGATAGCATATCTTGGTTAGGAACCCGGGGACGGTATTGTACTATCCCGGGTTGGTCTCGTCTCAATAAAGGTGGAGGCGATGACATAATTCATGTGATCGCGCCCACCTTTGCAATAGGTAATTCATATCGACCGGAAGTGTTCGTGGTGTTGTCACGAGGGTCGTGTTTCAACCCTGGGCAATCAATGGTTCAACCACCCAAGTAGATGGGTGGTCTACATTGTCAAATCTAATATGTACATTTTCAGGAATGATTTGCCAAATTATGGACAAAATAAGGGTCAACAATTTTTTGTGCATGTTTCAGTTTATTTGTTAATAAAATGTTCCTTAAGCATTTGCAAGGTAACAGTTCCAAGTTCTTGTTCTTGTAGGATAGTAAACCCTTGGTGACCCTTTAAAATATCCGTTCCCTCTCCAAGGATGAAGCCTCCAATATTTCCCTTTGATCTGTTTTAATGTAATTTTGTTTGTGCTTTATGATGATTCTTAAAGTTAAGGATTTGAGTGCCTCGTTCAACTCTGTAGTACTGATTAGATGGCGTCCAGATATTTGATTGGAGATTCCGTATCTTCACAGTTTTCGTTGTTTATTAGTTGCGTTAGATTCGAACAGAAATACAGGACAAATATCCAAGAAGAATTTGTTGTGACATTTATTCCAAGGTATTTTTACACTCATCATCATACATTGTGAGCCATTGAACCTTTTGCATCATTGATTTCATTACGATATTATAGCGTAACAGACTTGAAATTGTGCACCACCTTCCATATAGTAGTATCAATGTATGTATTTCCTTTATATGTAACATGGGGTTGCGGTAGACTAAACTTAATTTAATAATTGCCCATTCTCATTTCATCTTAGAGATATTTTCATGTTTTTAACTTCGTTTTTTAAATAGAATTTCAGGGGTCCGCTGTCTGTAATGTCATTTATTTCGCCATATTTTATATACTTATTCGTTTTGGGTCAACTCAAGATCGTTTAAGTAGTTTTTAGCTTTCGTATCTCTTTGTACGTTTGTTTGTTTCTTTGTTTGTCTGTTTGTTCCAACATAATGGGTAAAATGATGAATAGATCTCAACCAAATTTCATATTCAGAATCTGCTCACCTAGATTTTTTTTTGTCAGGTTTATATGATGTCATGGTAATCACATGGAGTCGGTAAGATTATTCTAAATTTTTTCAACACTTGCTCTATCGAAGGACTGTATATAACTAACCTTTAAGAATATGTTATTCCGTTCCTTTATGCCTTTATTTGTACGATGGATTATAATGCAGATGACCATGAAAATTTGGATTTTGTGTCCAAGTCCCGTGGGACATGCCATACGTGTCACTTCAAGGTTGGTAACGTGAAAAACTAAACAGCAATTTTCGAAAGGGCAGATATTAAGGGAGGTTTCATCAACGTCAAAGCGCCACGCCCGTGGTCAGAGATACAATATGCATCCTCAGAACCATGGAGAATTTCGCACAACTTCAGACTAGGAACTCGTCATCATTCTCTCGACTATGTTCAGCTTCATCATATTTCACGTTACTGACACGCGCTTCCGTAGGAATATATCATTTTAACACATCGCATTAGCCGTGTGAATAGAGTCATGTTACTTCGCATAAATTCGTGAAGGAAACATGTAATCCACTTCAAAATCCCTTGCGAAGAACGGTTACACACGCTAGTTGCCAATATATTTAGAGTTATACGAGAAAAGTTTTAAATAATTTATGTAGCTAGCTGTGTGAAAGGGACTAGTGCCTTTCTCGCCACATTATGAAGGTATAATAGTAAAGCAAATTCACCTCCGTACAGGCCATGAAGGCCTTTGGAGCAGTGGAAGGGTAAAGGCTTCCACCATTGTTAACCTCGGCACGTGATGGGGTGGAGTGGTTAGCTCTACGCCCGGCCGCCTTTGCCTCCAGGAATTAACCTGGTACTCATATTTGGTGTAGGCTGAATGAACCTCAGGGCCATAAGCACCTCCAGAAGTGGAAATCTCGTTTCTTAAATTTTACGACTTCCTGACGGGGATTCGAACCCACGTCCTTCCGGGCAAACCGAGCACGCCTTTACCGCCTCGGCCAGGCATGAAGGTATAATAGTTACATAAATTGTATGAAAATATGTAATGAAGGGTAGAAATAAAGGAGGAAAGAATATAAGAGGGGAATGAATTAGCTTTGGATTAACAGGTTAGGAAATGGATGATTATTTGTATTACGAACAACTTAAGGTGATACACTACGGAGCGTACAATGTGTCCTGATATCCAATTTGCCGAAAAGAGACGCACAAAGTGAAAAAATTCTCTTATTTGACATAAAGTGTGAAGTTTTCCACGCTGTGAAAGCTGGATTTATTAACACAAATCTTTTGATTTGCTTGTTGATATCCCCCTACGTCAAAATCTTCGGAGCTTATCTAATTTCTGAAGTAGATCAACACTTACGATTCTCCAATAAGAGACGGTGGGGTAGAGGAAGTAGCTACTGAGTTATTGTTATGGGAAGAAATAAGTTAAAATTTGAGGAAACATATCTATTTAAACATATTACTAAACAAGAACTACCCTTCTGTTCGCTTGTTTGAAAAAACGAACCAAGGATTACAGCTAACTGTCAACTATTGTGTGTTTTTGCTAATCCACCAAAACTAGAGATTGAGTTACAGGAAACATATGACATATACTTTTAAGAAATGCTGTTCTAGATAAGGTTTTATAAATGTCTTAAGAGAGTTGGCAGAACTTTGTGTTGAAGATGTTTTTCTCATGATTTATGGAGACATTGTTGGCTGGGGTGCCAACTCTATTCCGGGATGAATCTTCTATGAGAGTAAGAAGACCACAGCTTACAACAGATAACCTCCTCCAGAACGAGAACTCCCACTAAAAATTGTGCTTCGCTCTGTGTTGATTGCTGAGGAATAATATAGTACATATCGACCAGGACTTATACCTCAGCTAATGCTCTCGCCTCGTATTAATGAACGTACAAGTGTGATGAGTTTGGGCCCACTCTCAGTTAATTTTGGTTTATACTTGCATTTCTCTGCACTGTATAAACTCCGCCAATCACTGCCATATTCAGATAGTTTTCTGACATATTATTGATGTTAATCAACTCACTCAGAGTCATATATTGGCACAGACAGAGCTATTTATCTGAAAACTGACTTCGTCATCTCAAGCCATATTCCCGATTGAATATTTCACTTTAAGAATAACTTTGTCGAAGTTTTACGTCGAATGTGGGAGGGGCATGGGGGTCTAAGCATTAGAATAGTCATAAAATATATTTACAATGTTCTATATAATCTTAACATGCATTACATATATTACACGTCACTGGTGTAATAAATAACAAATCATTTTAAACGAATGTGTTATTGAAACTATTCAGTAACTAACCTAGTGGATAATCCGCTACGCGAAGCGCAGAATATGCTGAAGTCATTCATTCTGGTTCTTCCTTAACTGCAACTCATATTCTAACTTAAAAATATATAGCTAATTTACAAGCATGTGTGTGTGCAGAATACGTGTTTCTATGGGTGACATTTGACTACTTCATGATCTAAGTGTTATGAAGATGTTTGACCGTCACCAATGAACCAGAACATAGCTATGGGCTTACATACCTTTGAAAAGTGAACAACATTTCGGACTAATTAATATCAGAAATATTACAAAAGTAAGTTTTGGACACAAGCACTAAAATAATCGTTTTTATACGTTGAGTGTCGAAATTCAAAACGGGTGCAGTAATTCAAGATGAAAATAAGAGGCGGGATTTGATTACATGAATACAAAAATAATGTAATAATAGTAATTAATTATTGTTTAACTCGAGTACATTTCGTAATCCTTTCCATGATCGCACGAGGCGTGAGACGACCGCATGCATCAATTTGTCTAGCATTGCTTACACGTACTGAATTGGGTGTCTCTCTGTCGTCTTTCTAGTACAGCGTTATCCTTTAAATTTTATTGCTTTAATGAATCCCGATCACATTACGTTTGTGAGGCCTGTGGAATAATCATTCACCCAGTTGACCATATTACTGTAGTCAATACCCTCATTCTTCTAAAGGTCGCATCTCTTCATGTTCCACATTTGAGTAATCACAAGGGAGTATATCATCCTCGTAATTAACACATACACATGCCTGAAGTATTGCGAAAGTATCATACAATGTGCTTCTTAACATCTTATACGTAAGGACGAAGCCTAATTTTAACATCCTATGCTTTAAGTGTAAGGGCTGTGATAAAAATGATTCGATAAATATTATCGGATAACAGTACTTCCTATCCTGATATTATGATCATTTTTATTTACTTACTTTTGATATTTTGAATGCTTAAACGTGTTCGTTTTGAAAATAATATATATCTTGTTAGAAAGTTATAAAATAGCTTAGTTTGTTTTCGGGCACTAAACTATCATACTTTACCGCTAAAGCTGAGTTGTATACGTTACAATGCTCTGGTGTCGTTCTGCATGGTAGAAAACTGTAATGCATAAGTTCATATGCATTCATCTTCATTCCTCCGACCCAATGACCAGAAAAAAATCAGTTGGAGGGAATATTATAATAATACCAATTAAAACAATGAAACCAAACATTATGGCGTTGGCCTACAAAGAAAGCGCAGCTCAGTCCGAAGGCCTACATATCACGAGATGACGCATGGTCAGCAGGACAAGTCATCTCAACCTTAGCTCTCGTCTTTTTGGACCTCAGCCGCTATCCCCCTGTAGGTGGGAGCAATTGAATAACACCCACGGTATCCCCTACCTGTCGTAAGAGGCGACTAAAAGGGCCCCAGGGGCTGTGGACTTTGGAGCGTTGGTTGGGGACCACGGGGCCCTTAGGTGAGTCCAGGCATTGCTTCCACTTACTTGTGCCAGACTCCTCACTTTCATCTATGCTATCAGACCTCCCCTGGCCAACTCTTGTTCTTTTCCGACCTCGACGGTATTAGTGCACTCGAGGCGAAGGGACTTTTTCATTTCCACGCCCTTCGTGGCGCTTGTCTTTCTTTGGCCAATACCTTCATTTTTCTAAGTGTCGGATTGCTTCCGTTTTTTTCCCATTAGTGTTATACAGAGGATGGTTGCCTAGTTGTACTTCACACTTAAAACAATAATCTCCACCACCACCTCAGCCGCTATCCCACAGTCACACAATTACTCAATTGTTGGCACATAGGCGGATTGGACCTCCAACTAGCTCTTAGGTCCAAATAAAATTTTCTCATCTGGTTGAAAATCAAATCCTAGACCTCCAGGTAAGAGGAAGACTTGCTTCCCATAGACCATGGGGTCGGCTACGGCATTTTACACCTTCAATAGGTGATCCATGTAAAAAATGAATAACAAAGGTGAAAGATTACAGCCTTGTCTAACCTTTCTTAGCACCTTGAACCAAGAACTCATTCTACCATAAATTATCACTCCAGCCCAATTATCAGCATTATTTCCTTTGATTGCTTTTAATAATCTCCCCGCATTCGTACAGTCTCCCAGTATGGCGAACATCTTTTCCCACAGTTCTCTGCCACATGGCTTCTCTAGATCTAGGAAATATAAAATTAACTGTCTATTCCTCAAGTAGCATTTTACAGTTACCTGGCGCATACTGAAAATTTTATCCTGGAGGCCTTCTCTGGTCTGATACCACACTGGTATTCATTCAACTTACTATCAATCACTGATCGCAACTTCCTTTTAAAATGCCAGTGAAGACCTTGCCTGGTATACTGATCAATCAAATACTCCATAGTTGTGCAATCCTTCCTGTTCCCTTGTTTATACATTGGTGCAATTACTGCTTTCGTCCGATCAGAATGCACCTTATTAACATTCCATGCTAATCTTATTACTGTACGAAGCCATTTCATCTCTGCCTTCGAATTATATCTCACCATTTCAGGTCTAGCTTAATCTATTCCTGCAATTTTTTTGAAAACTGAGTTTATTTACCATCATTTACACTTCAATTGTAATTTCACCAACTTCACTGTCGTCCTCCCCATGAGTTCGGTTGTTCGCCACGTCACCAGACAGATTTCACTTCACGTTTTGTTTGAAAATATTACTTATTTTCGGTGACTGTAACAGCTAATTTGACAACTCGACCTATCAATACTAGCTTTATATTATCAAATGAGCAGTATTAACGATAACGAAATCTAAAACATTCATCGTTATCAACGGCCAACGAGAATTTCACACTAAATTCTGCCTACTCAGATCACGGCCGACTGGATCCCTCGCTGCGCTCCTTCTAGCTAGAGCGACGCATCAAGTCGGCCGTGCTCAGATATACGTAGTTTACTAGCTGGTCACTAGAGGGCGTTAAAATGTTTTTCTAGTTTTCGTCAATGAGCAGCTTGATATAGGGCCTACGAGTTTTTCTATAATTTGTCCAAATATGTTAATTACAGTAAAAAATCCGACGTACGGAGTTTCCATTAGGTGTCAATATGAACCTGAAGGTTCGTCAGTAAAGTAAACAACTGACGTTTCCTCCAGCCAGCATTCCGTAAACCTTTAACTGCCTCTAAGTTATGTTCTGTTGTCCACATTTCGTTCGCTACTAATCGATACCTGATACTCTGCATATAGTCGCATCCTTTGACGTTAACAATGAACTTAAAAAAATGTAAAGAAGGATACTTATGTAAAGCAATGTCTTATGTCTCACTTTGAAATATTACATATCACATTTACTCCTATGTTTTGATTGATGTTTTGCAAACAGAACAAGGTCGTAAATGAAGTCGTACAGGTCAAAGTAACGCAAGATGTAGCAGAAATGCATGTAATCACCTGGCGTTAATCTAGTCACGTTTTGCTTGTTCCGACTGAAGTCAGATGCGCGGCAGCAATTCCTCTGTCGTTGAAATATTGCAAGTGCCTGATCCCCGACGTGAAGAGCTGTTGGCTACTCTTAATTCAATGGTTCGCAGAAATGTTTCACCATCAAGAACTAGAATTCCCTCTTGAATATCCTAGTGGAAAAATATCCAGCACAAGTAAGATAACTTCAGAGGCCAGAGATTTAAGCGGATATTATTATACAGACGTGCCACAGAAAGATTCCGTTTACAGCTACTGCCTGTACACCATACATTGTGTTGATATGACATTCACGAAAATTTTAAACCCAAGTTCAGTTTCCATGTACAAAGATTAGATATAAATAATCGCACTTTGAAAGTAATAATGTTAATTCTGATGAAATACTCTCTATCGTCTATTGTGTATATTCATAACTGTAATGTTATTAATAAAAATGTCACTCACTGCTAATTATCTCCGAGCATTTGATACCTGATTCGTGTCACTGTACAATCGTCCAGAGTCTGAGTTTGAAAATGGTTATTTTTGAATAGATCGAATTCCACAGCATCAGGTAAATTTCATATAGTCGTCAAAAGCCTGAAATAAACTGTTCAAGTCCGCAGAAATAACAAAAGAACTAGGTAAAATATATAATTCAGAGGTATATATATTACAGCATTTTGGATATTGGATACAGCAGGTGAACTCATTGTAATTCCCCTCTTTTTTTTTTTTTTTTTTACAAGTTGCTTTACGTCGCACCGACACAAATAGGTCTTACGGCGACGATGCGGCGGGAAGGGGCTAGGAGTGGGAAGGAAGCATCCGTTGCCTTAACCCGCCATCGGTATCGTTGTCCGCACTTACGCGAGAGGTAGCGTGTATAGGGGCTCCCTAACGTCGGCTTGGCATATGATTTTAGTTCTTATACGAGCTCTTCTCGGCAGTTTGAATAAATTATACTAGTATTTGGTTTTATATATATATATATATATATATATATATATATATATATATATATATATATACTTATATATTTGTATATATCCACAATTGTTTATTACCTAAATATTTGCTACTGCAATTTCGACTCGTACACTGTTTTCGTTCTTTTAGAAGGTAATTATAATATTGTTTTATCAGACTGGTTTTATGTTAACCATTTATATAAATCTACTTAACTATTACTAAATACTATGAAAAGTAACAAAAGTCCTTGGCATTACAAATACATATTACAGTAGAAAACAAATGTTATCATGATTTGTAAACCTCATTAATTTGTATCATAGTCCTGTTCACTCATTTCCTTCAATTTCTTGCGAAAAACATTCACTGCATACTACTTTTGTTAGTCCAGTGTGCTCTTTGCATATTGAACGTTTGCACGCATCACAGCGAACTGACGTAATTTTTTTTTCGGACTGGACTGTAGGCACATCTTAGTTTCCGCCCGGGAACGTCTGAAAATATATACAGTAAATACCATAGTTTTTTTGGTAATGATTATAAACAAGTTTTACAAAGTGTTCAATTAGATACTTGTAAACATGGAGAAGTGAAAACTGTTAGCAATAATTACCTGGGGCTGCTGGTGTCGCATTTCTGACGGGAAGTTCTTGTCCAAGGATATTTTTGATGGAATTTCTGAGGCCAATTTACAGAACATCGACTGAAGCACGTCTCAACAGATGTGGCTTTACGATTTCCAGGGCAAGATTTGTGATGAATTTTCTTCGTGGAATCGAATCTCCTGTATTAGAGAAATAAATAATCTTGGCATTGACAGTAGCCAGATCCAAACGTCTGCAGAAGACTGCTAAAGGCCATCTGTTGTTTACCCTCTTCACGCTGTAGTCCTTTTTCTTCCTGTCAACAACATCAACTCCTCCTTTCGTAAAGTTGTAAAATGTAATGACCTCTGGATTATTGACATCTCCGGTCGCTGGGTCGATGGTGTCATCATTATGTTAAGTGGACAGCATAAGAACATTTTTATTTTTCTTGGGAACATATGAAACTAAAAGCGTACTATTAGGTTCTTTGACGAATGCAAACATGCTACTTCCAACGGGTCTGTTCTTGACATTCAGAAAGTGTGGTGGCAATTGAGGTTTGTTTTTTCTTACTGTGCCAGCTATTGTCATTCTATGGTGAGTAAACGGCTCATTGGAAAGTGGAACAGATGTATAGTAATTGTCCATAGTGATGTTTCTTCCTAACTGGTCAATTGGTTGAATTAGCCTCTTCACAACAGCGGATGCAGAATTGTCTGTAGCGTAAGGACTTCTAGCTGGTTGTTTACCGGGATAAATTTCCATATTTACAGTAAAAAAGGTCCTGGCATCAACCAAGGCATAGATTTTAATTCCGTATTTGTCTGGTTTGTTACTAATATACTGACGGAATTTACATCTTCCTCGGAAACCTCCAAGCATTTCATCTATAGTTACGTATTCACCAGGTGTATAGCTTGAAATACAACTATTGACGAAACTATCAAAAATTTGTCTAATAGGGGCCAGGTTGTCAATTATTGTACGAGCATTTCGAGTACGTTTGTCATCAAACCGATTAGCTCTGTACAACTGGTGAAATCTTTTTTCACTCATGACTCCTCTGAAAAACTCAGGAGCTGTACCATTAGTATCCCACATTTCTGATGTGTTTAGATGATTGCCATTCTTCACACCCAACATATATAAAACGCCAAACAGGGCTAATAATTCATCAAAATTGGTTTGTGGACAGTCCTTTTCACCATTTTTATAAGAATTGGCCATTTCAGAAAGCTGGATATTTGTGAATGAAACAATGTCACTGATTGTTTCATCAGAAAAAATACTTTCCAATAGTCTACAACTGTTTTACACTTTTTTGAATTACCTTTGACACCTGGTAATTTACTAACTATATTTTGGCTTATAGTTTTTCCTTTCTTATTTGTTTGTTTGTGTATGTACCATTTCGTATATTTATCCTTTCCAATGTACTGAAGTCCAGAGGGCTGCGTTATGGCTGTAGCGGATGGACGTTTCAAGTTTTTCCGTTGTCTTGAGGGCTGCACTATGGTTCTTTCGGGTGCAAAAATCCCAGGTGACTGCGTTGAAGGTGTGGAGGGTATAGGCTGAAGAATTTGGGTGTCAGTTCTGTATCATTATCACGATACCGATGGCGGGTTAATTAAGTTACAGCCCCAGCATTTGCCTGGTGTAAAAATGGGAAACCACGGAAAACCATCTTCAGGGCTGCCGACAGTTGGGTTCGAACCCACTACCTCCCGAATACTGGATACTTGCCGCTCTTAAGCGACTGCAGCTATCGAGCTCGGTAATTGTCGTTCCTAGAGTGGGGCATATGGAAATAATATTTTAAAAATCTTTTCAGTCAAAGGAAATTAGCCCAAGAGTTCATGAGAAGGAGAACAACCATGGCAATGAAAGCGCGCTCGAGAAATTGGAAAGGGTGCCAAATCAATTATCTACATTAGTAAAAGAAGGACTGTGAGTTAGGTTGTATATAACGGGTAATCTCTGAAGCTACTGGACAGATTATGAAATGTATGTTAATATCATACTGAACAATCGTCCTGGACTATCAAATGGTTCCCGCGAGAACCGTGATTGAATGAAAAACGTGGTAGCAATAGTAATATATCTGAAAGTGTGTATGCTTGCTTGTCTGTGTTTTATTTTCACGTATTAACAACTTGACTGATGAAGATAAAAGTTTTTCAAGCTTATGGCTGATATCTTTGATTAACACATGGGCTATTCACTATCACAACATGTTTCAAGTGAGCAATTTTTTTTTTTTGCTAGGGGCTTTACGTCGCACCGACACAGATAGGTCTTATGGCGACGATGGGATAGGAAAGGCCTAGGAGTTGGAAGGAAGTGGCCGTGGCCTTAATTAAGGTACAGCCCCAGCATTTGCCTGGTGTGAAAATGGGAAACCACGGAAAACCATCTTCAGGGCTGCCGATAGTGGGATTCGAACCTACTATCTCCCGGATGCAAGCTCACAGCCGCGCGCCTCTACGCGCACGGCCAACTCGCCCGGTAGTGGGCAAAATAAAACTAGAAGCATATTAGAGGAAAACGTACACTTAGCAACCTTAAAATTGAATATGTTGCTTAAAGGGTTAGTCCTATTTATCAAAGGAGCGCACTAAGCGTACTTGAAATTATATTTCCCCGGAAAAACTTTATGTGAATTTTGTCCGTATTTTCGAGAAAAATAATTTTATGTGTTTTGGCGCATGCTTTATTCTTCGTTTCTTTGTATTGGTGTATTTCACGTAAAAATATAATTGACGGACAGCGCCCAAATTTGGCGAGCGTACCCTTGCTTAACATATGGGCCGCGTACTATTGCAGTGTACCTTAAGGGGCAATACAGAGAAATAAAATGGGAAGCCTGGGATCTAAAAATGTGAATACGCTCCCTATATAGTTATTCCTATTAAATAATGGCGTCAACGCGTGTACTTAAAATTTAATTTCCTAGGAAACAGCTTGTAAGCATTTCCTTCGCGATTCCAGTATTCCAGAAAAAGATGATTTTCTGTGTATTACTATCACACTATCTCTTAAGCGGAATATGTAGAGAAAGAAAATGTGAAGCCAATCAGAAGAAAACGTACGCCTGGAACTCTTAAAAGCTATTAAGATGCTTGAACGTTTTGTCCAATTATCATTGGAGCAGAAAAATAAAATTTTGCTTCGTAACTCTAATAATTTCCGAGAAAAGGATGTTTTCTGTATTCTGGCGTATAGTTTTGAAAGTTTTAGATTAGTATCCTTACTTTGGACGAATAAAATAAGTCACAAAGTTCTGGAAAACTGTACCATTTAATCGGAGAACATTTACACACATTCCTGTGTGATTGACGGCGCCCACTCACACTCTTGCCTTTTATTTTATTTTCTTTACGCAGTAGCCAAATACAAACCATATGTAACTGACTCCGCTTTAGTACGAGGACCGTACACTAGCTCCCCATTTTTGTCCCACTTAAATTGATATTACCAATGTGAAAGGAGAAACTATTCTACTAAGACAATACCTTTGGTACTGTAGTTTAGCAAACGTGGGTACGTTTCAATTTTTCGTTCAATATCGTATAATACTTACTTATACAGTCCTGTTGCTCACATGATAGGAAAGCTGATGACTAAATCATCTATAAGGTAAATCCGGGACAGATGCCGCCCCGGTAGAGATGCCGCATACACTGTAGCTAAAGGTTCCCATCGTTACAGCCAGATGGCAATATGTGTGGTTTTTCAGTTTCTAAGAAAGAACTACTGTCTGCGAGTGTGACGAAATTTGCTCGTATATTACGCCAATTATAGCCGATATCATCAGGCGAGTACATGTTTCCTCCTGACAATAAATGTTTGCGTGTGTTAATTTATTGTATGTTAAGTTGGCTTCAAATGCTTAAATCAGACGTTTTTAGTACAGTAGACGTCAGAAACATAACTGCAGTTGAGAGTAAGCTAATTTTGGGCCATGATAGCCTTGAGGTATGAAAACAGGAGGGTGCGGCGTCTCTCCCTGATAGTTGGCCTTCGGGCTGAGCAGCGGTCGCTGTGCAGGCCAGAGCCATTTCAAGGGTGTTAAGTGCCGTGGGGTTTTATATAACACAGTGAAGAATCCATTGCACATGCACATTTATAGTAAATCGAAATTAAAATATGATTTTAATGTTGTAAATTATCAGATAGATTTTTTTCCATTGAATGATTATATTATGTGGATATAATTGTCTTGTAGTACGTTCTAGTGTTCGGTTATATTAAAGTTGAAGAAATTGGCTTAAATTTGATTTTGTCATTAATTATTTTACTTGCGGCATCTCTCCCGAGCAAAGTCGGCATCTATACCGGGATCCAGGGAGAGACGCCGCAGATGCAACAATTCCTTTGTTCACTCCTTTCTCCCATTTACTTTCAATTGCCAATATTTTGTTCATCCCTGTTCAAATGTATATGTTTTCAAATTATGCTCGATGAATTTGCAACAATTTTTAAAGTAAATATACCGAGATATAACAAAAGACATAAAAAGTGCGGCAACTCTCCCGGAATTACCCTACCATTTGCAGTTTACCGGGTGAGTTGGCCGTGCGCTTAGGAGCGCGCAGCTGTGAGCTCGCATCTGGGTGATAGTGGGTTCGAACCCCAGTGTCGGCAGCCCTGAAGATGGTTTTCTGTGGTTTCCCATTTTCACACCTGGCAAATGCTGGGGCTGTACCTGAATTAAGGCCACGGCCACTTCCTTCCCATTAGTAGGCCTTTCCTATCCCATCGTCGTCATAAGACCTATCTGTGTCGGCGCGACGTTAAACAAATAGGAAAAAAAAAGCATTTGCAGTTTGAGTTTGATTACCTCAAGCATTGATATTCTATACCGTATCTAGAATGGCCTGATTGTTCAGAAGGGGCATGCCTTTTGTGTAGACCTGTTAAGTGTAAGATATCCTTTCAAGAAGTGATAATGTATGATACGAACAAAATATTAGGACATACGAAATATGTTCGATAACTTATGTTTTAATGTTTTGCTTGAATTATAAATTGAATTCTATCTAGAGGAAAATACCTTCTCATTCTCGGTAAAGCTTTATCGACTAAATATGACCTATGCATTATAAGTTCAACCCTATTCATATGTTAGAAGAGCTGATAACGAAATGATTTCCCCATTTTTCGTTGTATGATTTAAAGTAAATACCCATCTCGCCTATTCGCGGAAGCTATAGATTAGGGAGAGGGTATTGGGGTTTTGTTTATTATGTTTTATTTTGTTTCATATGATATTGAGATAAACAAAATTACTGATATTCTGATTTAAAATGTACGTTTCCTCGTAACTATTATCAACAGTTTTAACGAAAATAAATCATTGACATTTGACAAGAAATCATGTTTTTATTTTACCGAGAAAAGCCATATCGTCTTTACACGTTAAATATTACATTCACCCTACACATACAGCCCAGTTCACATGTTGGAAGAACTCTTTGCTTTGGAATGAATGGTTTTCTTGCTCGCGGGAGGAGGAAATCTGTGAATCACTACCACCACATGAAAGGCCAGTAACTGTCAAACACAATTTTATTTCCTGGATACAAGGAAGGAACATCTTCAGTCTGGAAGCGAGACAAACATCCGGAAGTGTGCAGTCCCTCAAACAAAGCACTTCATATAATCGGCTGTGAGTGGAGCTCTAGGTGGCGGTTGGGTGCGGATACTTCTTAAATTATGGCACCATATATCACAACTAACGGTCTTCTCTCTGCTTCTACCTCTCACTGATTTGCCTACACAAAATGCACTATGTTTACGTACCACGTGCTAATAGAAAGAACCTTTAAGACCAAAAGGCAGTCAAAATCGTTAGAATATTCACTACAAAAAGAAGCATTTCTAGCTTCAAAAATTCATAGTTACTTATGATAATGTTTGAGTGTAAAAAGTTGTGTGTCCTGTTTGTAAAGTAATTACCATTATTTACAGGGATTCCTGCAGGATCTGATTCAGCCACAAATTTGTGATGAATGCTTGAATTTGGAAAAGTGAAGCAAGAAATTTAGAAAGATTATTTATATACCTTTTTTTTCTATATCTTTTTATTATCCTTTCGTAAAGGGATGTTTAATAATGGTCAGAGCGTGAAGTAGCATTGATAAAAGATAATGACATAGCAGTATAATATGTAACTGTGTTTCTTTCTTTTCTTTTTTTTTTTTTGCTTTACGTCGCAGCGACACAGATAGTGACAGGAATGGCCTAGGAATGGGAAAGAAGCGGTTGTGGCCTTAATTAAGGTACAGCCCCAGCATTTGCGTGGTGTGAAAATGGGAAACCACGGAAAACCATCTTCAGGGCTGCCGACAGTGGGGTTCGAACCCACTATCTCCCGGATGCGAGCTCAAAGCTGCGTGCCCCTAACCGCACAGCCAACTCGCCCGGTAACTGTATTTCTAAAAGTTTAAGTTCTGAATATAAAATCTACCTTGCTGGCTAGGGAATACACTTCCAGCAACTGTTGGTCGTTTGTTATCGTACGATTAACATGACGAATTTGTATTGTTTTCTTCTACCAATTGAGAATAGTACCCATTAGTGAAACAAGTCATTAATGATTTCTGCATGCTTTTCTTTAACCCTTACTTAACTCTATAGGCACATTGTAGCCAATAGTACACAAATAATATTTTATCAATGGCATATATCATCATCAATGTTTTGAACTAAAAATTCAGAGTGAGATAGAAGATTTAATAATTTAATTGCAGATATTGTTCAAGTACAGTTTTGGCGTGAAAGTAGAAATTTTAACTGAAAATACTCGTATATTGATCTTAAGAACTAAATGTTACTGTGGTCTGGAATCTTAACTCATCGTTTCTTTTATTGTTTGAAAATTTTAAAGTGCGGTGTATAGCAGTGAAACTTCCCCTGCTGATCACTGGTAGAATATTGGCCTCCTGATTCTAATATCGTGCGTTTAAAACAACAGAAGTCAGATTTTGAAGAGCCCCACACGGCACTCCAAGCCGTACGATGTTGGCATGTATATGACACAAAAAGATAATATTCAGGCACATATTACACTTAACAGACACGTGTCTCAGCCACATGTAAAGAAAAAACCAATGGTCGAAATTAACAATCAGACGGGCTTGATGGTTTCAAACCCAATTAACTGCACACGGTAGCAAAAGACGTAATTGATAATAATAATAATAATAATAATAATAATAATAATAATAATAATAATAATAATAATAATAATAATAATAATAATAATAATAATAATTCTTAAATATTATTTTATGGCATATTTCTAATACAGGATAAAATATTTAGAATTTCGAATCATAGAATGAAAGCATAGCCTTGAAATCAACTTCCTTTTACAGCTCAACTCATAACATCAACACCATACATCTGACATCACGTTTCCTACGAATATTTCGCTATCATCTATATATCAAAGTGGATGTTAGTATATTTATCAATAGACTAAAGAACTACTGGAGCGATTACGCTTAAAATTTCACAGTTTGTTCTTATTACTTCCGAGAGGGTTTATGAAGTGGTTTGAATGAAATCCGATGGGTAGTTTTTTGTGATTTTTTCCTTGTAATTTTATTTAATTGCAAAGATGCGCGAAGAGTTGATCGACTTGTATATAGGAACATGGAAAGACACCGCTATGTTCTATGAGCCAAACTTGGTACAAATATGGCTTGATACGTGGAATAAATAGTGTGGGGCAGGACACCCATACCACCCCTTGAGGAGGGGGCGAAATGTAAATGTAATCGAAAACGACCGGTATTATTAATCGAAACCGACTTTCAACCTATTAGGTCGTATTACGTGTATTTAGTACGTGTTGAAGAGATGTTAAGTACAGAACAAAGAATGGCCAACCAGACACCAGTGGGATCCGAACCCACAACCTCCCAAATTCGCGTCGGTTCGTTCGTTCGTAATCTGTTTACCCTCCAGGGTAGGTTTTTCCCTCGGACTCAGCGAGGGATCGTACCTCTACCGCCTCATGGGCAGTGTCCTGGAGCTTCAGACTCTGGGTCTGGGGATACATCTGGAGAGGATCACCAGTACCTCGCCCAGGCGGCCTCACCTGCTATGCTGAACAGGGGCCTTGTGGAGGGATGAGAAGTTTAGAAGGGATAGACAAGGAAGAGGGAAGGAAGCGGCCGTGACCTAGGGTTAGGTACCATCCCGGCATTAGCCTGGAGGAGAAGTGGGAAATCACGGAAAACCACTTCCAGGTTGGCTGAGAAGGGAATCGAACCCCTCTCTACTCAGTTGACCTCCCGAGGCTGGGTGGACCCCTTCCCAGCCCTCGTACCACTTTTCAAATTTCGTGGCAGAGCCGGGAATCGAACCCGGGCCTCTGGGGGTGGCAGCTAATCACACTAACCATTACACCACAGAGGCGGACTTCGCGTCGGTTGCTCTACCAATTGAGCTATGGTGGCGTAGGCCATCTTTGTTGTGTTGGAAAGGTTCTAAGCTACAGTTCTGGTACTACTACCATCACACTGTAGAGTGCGTTTAATTTGCCCGTTGAGGGCCAAGTCAATGAATATTTAATTTTCACGGCCGCATTGTGTCCACCTCTGTGGTGTAGTGGTTAGTGTGATTAGCTGCCATCCCCAGAGGCCCGGGTTCGATTCCCAGCTCTGCCATGCAATTTGAAAAGTGGTACGAGGGCTGGAACGGGGTCCACTGAGCCTTGGGAGGTCAACTGAGTAGAGGGGCGTTCGATTCCCTCCTCAGCCATCTTGGGAGTGGTTTTCCGTGGTTTCCCACTTCTCCTCCAGGTAAATGCCGGGATGGTACCTAACTTAAGGCCACGGCCACTTCCTTCCCTCTTCCTTGTCTATCCCTTCCAAACTTCCCTTCCCCCACACAAGGCCCCTGTTCAGCATAGCATATGAGGCCGCCTGGGCGAGGTACTTGTCATCCTCCCCAGTTGTATCCCCAGACCCAGAGTCTGAAGCTCCAGGACACTGCCCTTGAGGAGGTCAGAGGTGGGATCCCTCGCTGAGTCCGAGGGAAAAATCGACCCTGGAGGGTAAACAGATTACGAACGAACGAACGAACGAACGAACGAACGAACGAGCTACCGCATTGTAATCGAAACCGACTTTCAACCTATTACGTCGTGTTACGTACATGTGGTACGTGTTGAAGAGATGTTAAAAAAACAAATATGGCCAACCAGATACCGACGCGAAATCGGAAGGTTGTGGGTTCGGTTCCTACTGGTGTCTGATTGGCCATTTTTGTTCTGTACTTAAAATCTCTTCAACAAGTACTAAATGTACGTAACACGACCTAATAGGTTGAAAATCGGTTTCGATTACAATGCGGTCCTGAAAATTCAATATTCATTGACCGATGTTATTGTCGTATCCATAGTTTTCGGTGTCACTGAAGTAAACTATGACGCTCAAAATGCTGTTTAAGTCGAAGTTCATCCATAATAGGATCCCTAGGGGTAGGGGTTGAAAGGTGGTGAAATACGAAAAGTAATATAAAATGATCAATATTAATGTAGAATCCATAGTTTTCGAGATCGCTGAGATGAATAAATGCACTCCAGATGTCGTGTGATGTCTAAGTTCAGTCCCATCGGCATTGGGGTGATAGATGATGGAGGTGGTGGAGGTGGTGGTGGTGATTATTGTTTTAAAGAGGCAACGAAGCAACCATCCTCTATTAACTAATCAGAGGGAACATTGAAGAGATCCGACATTTCGAAATATGAAAGTAACGGCCAAAGAAAGAAAAGAACAAGAACAAGGGTCGAACAAGTGAGGTCGGGAGGAGAGATGAAGTGATAAGCCTGAGGAAGCAATGACAGGACTCAGCTAAGGGCCCCTTGGTCGCCATCCCACGCTCCAAAGTGAAGAACCCAGGGCTGCGTTCATAAAACACGACACCGAGTAGAGTATCGCGGAGTAACAAGTAAGGTTAACTCTGATTAATGGTATTTCGTGAACGCTTGGAGTGAATACAGAGTAACAGAATATGGCTAATCAATAAAGGAAGGTTATTTGTTTTACCATAACTTCACTTGCGATTTTAATGTCTAATTTCCAGGTGAGTTTCTTCATAGCAGCGTACTATATGTGTTGTTACTACTTTCCTCACTATATTGTGCCTTAAAACAGTATCCGTTATGCTTTATCTCGTAGGAACCATCTGATTACATTGATGATGAATACCAATACATCGGCTTCGCAATGGTGCTCAAATACCCATTTAGGATAACTAACTGTGTAGATTGTGTTGTTAACAACTACGACGAAACTGAATTTAAATAACATTTCCGATTGCCGGGATCAGCATTCGAAAATCTACTAGGTGTCATTGGCCCTAAATTTTCTAAATCCAAAATCGGGGAACGAGGAAGACCACTGCAAAACCACGAAAGCAACTTCTGGTTGTGATTTGGCTCTTAGCACCTGATTCGTACAGATCCGTTTCGTGAGAGTTATAAATGCACTGTGTGGTATTTCTGATCATATAATTAAATGGTCTTATTCAGAAGGTCATCGACAATAAAAAAAGTTGCGTGTTATACATTTACCAAGGAAACCTTAGAAAGTTGAGGTTATTAAATCAGCTGATCATTGATAACATGGCTATTCTTATAAAAATTCAATCGTGTTATTTCCGCCGATTATTAAAATTGGTACCTTTTTTTTCGTGTTTTAAACGAAAATATCTCCTTCTTTATGCAATGCATAACGCTCTTCTTTGTCAACAACTACAAAATAATTTGAATTCATTGCCATGTCAATATACTCACATTTTAATATTTTTCACCGAAACCAAATAATGCATTACTGCGCATGTCGAGTAAATTCTACCCACCTATTTACGGAGAGTAAAAGAGTATATACACTTAGTTAACTCGAATACATTTTCTGAATGCCTTGTAGAGTTAACTCTTTAGTTTTGTGAACGGATAGAGTGAACTCTGATTTTACTCAGAGTTGGAGCGTATTTTGTGAACGCAACCCTGGGAACTCTTTAAGTCGCCTCATACGACGAGCAGGGGATACACTGGGTGTTATTCTAGCGCCCGCATCCGCAGGGGAACAAGAAGGTGAGAAGGAGCGTGGGGCCAAGAAGAAATGAAGAATGAAATGTTCAAACTGACGAGAAACGAAGAATATTTTCGCGCTATCCACTTTGTTGTAACTCGCCACTAGATGGCACTGCAGCATATCAACTATACCGTTCAATAGATCGCAAAAATCACATTCAAATCTCAATCCTCAATAATAAAAAATAGTGATTTTGACTATACAGGCCGAATAGATGACCCGCCACTGTGTCGCGAGGAGGGAGGTGGTCCACGGATAACGTGACCGCAAAAATGGCTCCCAAATCAGCTATGAAACTCCATTCTATGAATAATCACCCATGTCCCTAGAAGGCCACGTCGGGTACTCATCTTGCGGTCCTTGAAGAATATTTTGTTGTGTATGGATCAATGTGTATGAGTAATTGAATGTAGTATTAGCACCGTAAGTATAATCAAGTGCTCGATAGTATAGAATCCGTAGTCCAAGTTCAGCCTCTTCTGGCATAGGGTTGGGATAGGGTGAAAGGGTGAAAAAATAAAATGACCAAAATTACAGATGTATGTGTGAGTATTTTCTAGCAAAACTGTCGACTAAATTTGGTACAAATATTACTTACCGTCTGTGAAAAAAACTGTGGCGGTTGACATTCCTAGACTCTTAGGGGAGGGGGTTATATACAAACTATAAACGACCAATAATGGTGTCGAATCCATAGTTTCTAGGACTATTGGAGTGATTAATAATAATGTTACTTGTTTTACGTCCCACTAACTACTTTTTAAGGTCTTCGGAGACGCCGAGGTGCCCGAATTTAGTCCCGCAGGAGTTCTTTTATGTGCCAGTAAATCTACCGACACGGGGCTGTCGTATTTGAGCACCTTCAAATACCACCGGACTGAGCCAGGATCGAACCTGCCAAGTTGGGGTTAGAAGGCCAGCGCCTTAACCGTCTGAGCCACTCAGCCCGGCATTGGAGTGATTAGAACCAAACTTGGTATACTTATGACTTACTATCGGGAGATATCGGGGAAAGATATTCCTAGCACCCTTGGGGGTGGGGGTGAGGGTGAGATATAAACATAATCGAAAATCAACAGTTTTCGGGGTCGCTGAGGTGAATAGAGACAATCCGGAATAAGTCCGAGTTCAGCCTGCTTCCGCGTACGGTGTGAGAATAGGTGAAAAAATAAAACGTGCAAAATTACCGAGATAACGTACGTATTTGTGCATGTTCCAGGATACCTCTCAACCAAAACTGATACAAGTAAATGACTTACTATCTGGAAAAAATACTGTGTGGGTAAAATAACCCTACGGTAGCGACGAGATTTAAAAATAGTCGAAAACGACTGATATTTGTTTCGAATCTATAGTTTTTGGAGTCACTGAGATGAACTGTGACACCTTGGATGCCGTTTAGGACAACGCTCAGTCCAAATCGGCAGAGGGGTGAGAACGGGTGAAGAAAAGAAAATGTCCAAAATGACCGAGTTTACGGACGTTCTAATGTTCCAGCATACCACTCAACTAAACTCGGTACACATTGTAACCGTCCAGGCTTCTCCAGCCCTACTAATTTAATATAATATCATTTTACGCGATATCATTTGATATCAAGTTTATCCGCCATCGGCAATTATTTGTAATAACATATTTATTCAACGTCAATCATTTGTAATCAAGGCTTTTTGGAATCATATTTTATATATAATAACATCGTTTTAGTATTTAAATTATTATATTATGTAGGATAATAATTCATTATGTTGTAAATACGGTCAATATGTTGAGACATAGTTGTTTTCATTTCATCTCATATTTGTGTATACGGAGGGTTATTCTTGAAGCTTGGGATTTTGCGTGAGTCATGGGTTTATTTTATGACCAAGACTAGTAAACAGCGACCCGTGCGCGAGGCTTGCAAACTGGTCAGCTATATCATCGCCACGCCTTCTGGACTTGTCGAGAAGAAGAGGAGGGGAGTTGATGCTTCGATCTATCGAATCAGATACTTCGTTGTATATGAGTTTTGAGATTGAACTGTTACCAAGAGTGGGGGTGAGCCCGGATATATACTGATTCTCAACACGAGAACGGGACCTAAAAACCTGACAACCTTACAACCTAACTACGTGAACTCCATCACTAGTACTGCTACGGTGAACATCTACTTTGTACGACGTGATTTGATTTTTGAAATAGTGTGTGGTCGCTCTGCGACATAGTTATTTTTGTACAATGTGTTGTCGCTTCGGTTATGTTATCGGATCTACGAGAAACGAAACAAGCTTATGGCTTGTGTGATATTCAGAAAATATTGTGGACGAGTAACTATGTTTAGTTCAAGTCTACGGAATTTTGGTACAAGTCTGTACCGTATAAATAGTATAGCTCAGTTGGTTTGAGATTTCTACCAAACCAAACCAAACCCCATGGCACTACAGCCCTTGAAGGGCCTTGGCCTACCAAGCGACCGCTGCTCAGCCCGAAGGCCTGCATATTGTGATTGTGAGGTGTCGTGTGGTCAGCACGACGAATCCTCTCGGCCGTTATTCTTGGCTTTCTAGACCAGGTGAGATTTCTACTAATATGGAAAAATTCATATCTCTGAATTTTCTCCTCATACGATCAACGCTGATCAGTTATTACAAGTATAGGGCCAATGTCTAATTTAAAGACTATTCAAGTAGGGAGTGTTAGTCCAGATAGCCCGTACCATATCAGAGAAGGAAGGAAGGATGTCCATGGAGCAAAGTCTACATCGAGAAGAAGAGAACGAGTAACCACGGAAACCAGATGACTTCAACGGAAGCTGCAATTGGTTAGCTTCAATTAGATAAAGCAAGCAATAGTAAATTCAGTAAATTATAAATTCCTCCACGCTTTAAGGAAACTTTTCCGATTCATCTCATTTTTTTGGTATAATAAATTCATTTGTATTTTATATTGCGTTAATTTTCTTTCTTAAGCGATACTTAATGGTTAATTATTTAAAATACTACCCCTGTGATTTAAGTGTAAGTCTCTATGCTAGTAAATATAAATTTTGGTTTACAGTCTTATGTAAAACTTTAACCATGGCGCCCAAACATTACATAGAGAAATGGGGAACAATGGAATGTTAATTGTTTCTATTTGCGTGGCAATTTGCGGGCAAGCCACAAATAGTTTATTTAATATTCATGTGTCTAAAAATAATAACATTCATCTCCTCAAGTGTCTTGACGAGAGGGAACAGTTACAACATATGACTTACTATCTGTAAGAAATTGCTATAGGAATAAGATATCCCTAGGATCCCTAGGGGCTGGGTTGAATTACAAAAAATACGAGAGAGGGGTGAAATTTAAAAATAATAGACAACGAAAAATATTGATGTACAGTCCATACTTTTCGGGGTCTCTGAGATGAATAATGACACTCCGGGTGTCTTTGAAGCCCATGCTCAGCCTCCATCGGCATGGACATGATAAGGGATGAAAAAGAAAATATCCAAAATAACCGAAATGATGCATGTATGTGCGTTTCTTCCAGCATAGCCCTCAAACAGAAAAAATAGTACTCATATGACTTATTGTCCGAAAAAAAATACTGATGGGGTTAAACATCCCTAGAACTCCTAGGGGATGGGGTGAAATGTAAAAATAAATGAAAATGTCTGATATTAAGGTCGAATCCATAATTTACGAGGTCACTGAGTTGAACTGTGACACTCTGGATGCTGGTTAAGTCGTACTTCAGCAGCAATCAGAATGGAGGTTGAGAAGGTGTGGGAATGAATGCATAAATAATAGAGATTATGGATGTATATGGGTATGTTCCGGAATTGCACTCAGTGAATCTTGGTTAACATTTGATTTTTAATCTGAAAAATAAAAGTAAATAGTCTAAAGTATTGAATTCAATGCATTTGGGGTCGTAAGGCTGATTGGTGATAGTCTCAATAACAGTTGAAATCATGTACATCACATCTGTAGCGCAATGGGTAAATAAAAATAGTTATCGCTTATTATTTTTTGAAAGGATCAGATACTTCCCAGTCAATTTGAGCTTCCACAAGGACAAAGTTTTACTCGAAAATTAAATATTCTAAAACTTGAATTCAAATCTAAATAATTACATAATAGATCGTAAAATATTAATCAACATGTAAAAATGGAATCTTATAAAAATTCACTTCACACATAACTAACGGGTAATACAACTCTTAAAGGTAAACATTCAAAAACTGTCCGGGCAAGGCCGGGTACTAACAGCTAGTATCATATCTTTACGAAAATCCTTATTTTCATTGAATCCCTTGTAATTATTGATATAACTCCTGAGATCTGCTGTATTTCCTTGTGCTTGTAATATTGTCAACTCCAATACAGGACTCTAAAAGTTATTTCGGACACGTGAAATAAGGGTTCATCTCGCTGATTCCAGGGGATGGAGAGGAATCATCGGCGAGGTAAATGGTAGAATTCAGATGATATACGATGAAATAATTCCAACTGACGTTGTTATCATCTGAAATAGACAGTAGGTTTTCAAAGTGCTAAATTATCAATGAGGGGCTGCCTAGACGAGGCGGTAAAGGCATGCTCGGTTCGCCCGGAAGGACGTGGGCTCGAATCCCCGTCAGGAAGTCGTAAAATTTCATAAACGAGATTTCCACTTCCGAAGGTGCGTATGGCCCTGAGGTTCACTCAGCCTACACCATAAATGAGTACCAGATTAATTTCTGGGGGCAAAGGTGGCCGGGCGTAGAGCTAACCACTCTACCCCATCACGTGCCGCGGTTAACAATGGTGGAAGCCTTTACCTTCCACTCCTCCAAGGCCCTTCATGGCCTGTACTGAGGTGACTTTGTCTTTGTCTAAATTCTCAATGAACTAGACAAGAACTGTCTAGAAAATTCTTACTTAAGAGCTGCGAAGGTGAGCTAAAATAGACTGCTAGAATAGTGGGTGATTTTATATGATGTACTGATTACGATTTTGGGTGTGGATGTCTCAGTGTCATTTTACATAGATTTTGGGTACAATACCTAATTTAAAGTACAGTTCTTGATATTTCCTCCGTTCTCTTGAAACCTAACTGGCCGGCTGTGTTTACATTCCTTATTCGCGGAGTGCCAGGATTTCCCCAACACAAGACACAGCGATGTCAACTCTTAACTTGTAACCAACTATGTAGCCAATGAGAGCGAGCAACAAGACTGGACAGACCTGCGTGAAGCAATGCAACACTGGAGACCTGACTAGCAAGCCGGCTCCAGAACTGGCACGTGGACTGTCCCTGACAAATCAAGCATATTGATCAAGAGCCATATTCTATTGGTTACAGCATGCGATTGTAGACATTCATAGATCTAGATTTTATGGGGCAGGGGCTTAACGTTTGAGTTGTCGGTCGTTAACTAGGAAATTGAGAGAATTTCACTATAGCACCTTCCCTCATTTACTTGCAATGCATATATCCGAAATGTCAATACAATTACAAAAAGTGCAATACAAACGTAACATACACAATTCATCGGAACGACGGATAAGGTACCAATAATCGCGAAAGAACAGCAACACAATAACAGGTTAGTAGCAAACCAAGAAAACCGAAGCGAGATTTTCTGAAATACGGTATGTACAATTCTATCGAGAACAATAAGATAACATTATTTGAAGGATTTCCTATGTTTCTTCTCAACATGAAAATGTCTGTACATCGTACGATAAAAACTTTTATTAGTCAATTTTTCAGCTTGTTATAATGTAACATTAATTAATTTTGAAATTTGGAACGAACAAACTGAATTATATTCCGAACTGAGAGCATCAATACAGCAATCTAATAGGAACGTTGTAACGAGAAATAAAGAACCTTAAAAGCTATCTTTTGTAATTGATCATTAGCGTAACAAATTGGTAACAAAAACGGGCCACTGAGAAACTTTTAATGCTACTTGGAGAATGAACTTCACAGAAGATAAGAAATTCTTCTCCAGTAATGGTCTAATTCCGCGCTGAAAGGACCTCTTGTGCTTTCCTACAAAAACAGCTGATCTACAAAGCAGATTTCCAAGAACTTAGTTTGCACATATTGAGGAAAATAAAACCAACGAACTAAAAAGGGGAAGAGAAATGTTGACCGAAGACTTAAGTTACAGGTCTGATTGTTGAAAGATTTTGTTTATCTACAAGCGATTGAAGAAAATGGAAGTAATCAAGATAAAGACGCTTGATTGTCACAATTACTCGAAACGAATACATTTCTGAATAGTCTGTAAGAAATAATTGAAATAACCGAATGGTCAGCGTACTGGCCTTCGGTTCAGAGGGTCCCGGGTTCGATTACCGGCCGGGTCGGGGATTTTAAGCGCTTCTGATTAATTCTTCTGACTCGGGGACTGGGTGTTTGTGTCTGTCCCAACACTCTCCTCTTCAATTTCAGACACCATACCACACTACAAACCACCACAAAAACACGCAATAGTGATTATATCCCTCCATATAGGGTTGGCGACAGGAAGGGCATCCGGCCGTAAAACAGGGCCAAATCCACATGTGCGACCCAGTTCGTACCCGCGACCCCACAGGTGTGGGAAAAAGCGGTAGGAAAAGAATGAAGTATCAGAATAACCGGAACATAACCCGAATGTTGTGAATTAATTAACACTGCCATGATAGACGCCATACTGGCATATATACAAAACAGTACTTTCTTTTTTTTTAAATACAATTTGCTTTACATTGCCCGGATACAGATAGGTCATATGGCAATGATGGAGCAGGGATGGATGTGGATTGTGAAGGAAGCGAACATGGGTTCAAACCTACTGTCTGCCGAATGCAATCTGACAACTACGTGACCCTAAGCGCACGTCCAATACTTGGCAAAATAGAAAAGTTAAAATATTGTTAGTTCGGGTGATTTATAGGAAATCAGAAATGTATGAAAGTATACATATAAATACTGATTTAGACTGAAACAAATCCTCAATCGCTTATTGCTCGCCGAAGAGCAAACATCTCGGAAGCTCTAATGCAAAATCTATTCAAAAATTGCTTAGTGAAGGTTGTTAAAGGGATTGGGACTGGACCTTACTGCTATCTAAAGGAAAAGGAGTATTATTATTCTTTCTCATTTGAAGAAAGGCATCTCTTGGATTAGGAATAACAAAGGACTTCCACGTACGCAATACACAGACGTAATTAAAATGAATTGCAATGTCATCCCCGTTCGAACTCTTCCCGGAAGTAGTCTTAGTACATCTCTGTGCAGAAGATGTAACGAGTTCGGAACCCTTCCTCCGTTATCAGGATTCTTTCCCCAGGGAGTGCTAATGAGAACCAACCGGCACAATGCTGTGCGTTCTATGATCGCTGGAAGCCTTCGTAGACAACAACGCCTCGAAGTCTATGAAGAAGTTCGATGCTTCTCCGAAGACGGTTCAACACGTCGAGCTGACATCATACGCATCGACCGAACTAAAAGAGCAGCTATGGTGATCGATGCCACTGTGAGATCTGAGGAAACGATCACCAGCCATACATTTGAGACGATAAAAGGACCATCTACGAATCATGCAACAGACACAATACAAAATAAAAAATGAGGAGTGGTTGGTCTGATGATAGATGCCAGTGGAAGATTTCTTGAGGAATATCAAAACATATTAATCCACCATCCAGACTATAGCACACTTAGTGCTAAAACACTTGTTGTCAATTATAATCCATAACCTGTGTTCCACAACATGACTGTAAAGTCACTTAGAATTTCAATAAAGTAAATTAAGGACAGGAAATCCAACAGATACCATACCAGATATAACCATATAATTTCTTGCTGAAAAAACAGCAGTAAAACATAGCACAAAACACATTATTATCATATATCCTGATCTGTGTGAACTGATTTGGATGCCGATAGCTTAGATTCCCTATTAGGGGCGGCTGTCTAATGGATATTCTCTAAGTATAAGATGAAATACTTTAGTATCCAAACAAAGTAATTAAAGAAATGATGTGGACGAACACTCACAAAAGGTATGTCATGAGAGTTGAAAGAGGGAATATTTGGTATATTCGAAGAGAAATAGAAAGATTAAGATCACGTAAAGTACGAACTTCATTTGATTATGAAATCAGAATTTGATGGACATACTCCACCACTAGAAACACTGGAATTGGTTACATTCTTTGTGAAATTGTTATAGTTTGTGGGTACCTTGAAAGAAATAACCATAAGCGACATTCCCTTAAGGAATTAAATTGATAATTGAAGTGGAGGTTAATAAGTGTGGAATTATCCTTATTTCAATATAAATGATTCGTGGCATGCGTAATAATGACTGCAAGAATAATTTAGTACAATATCCCAGACGAAAAACTCTCAGTAATTATTTGTAGAAGGATTAAAGGAACAAGTTGAGTTCGAACTGAAAGTATTTTTTCTGGTTATCCAAAACCTCTTAAATCACGATAAACATAATGAAGATAATTGGGATGAATACTGAGAAAGAAGAATTGTCTTCAATCAGAAATACTGTAAACTGAAATGAGAGATGTCTAGGGATGTCAGAGAACAGCAATTGAAAATTTTGAGAAAGGTATACTCACAATTAACATTCAGTCCATCACTCATCGAGACGTACAGATCGATCTTAGGTGCGAAAAAGAAGAACCTGTACAAGGTCTTTCCGAAAACCATACGCAATTTTCAGTCGTTATTATGTATATAGAGTTAGTGTTTAAGGTTATTAAAATTCAGAATTGTTAGTCACAGTTCAACTTTGAAATTTAAACCAATGGTTCGCATGATGGATATCAATTAATACAAGTGGAGTGCAGTCAAACTCAATGAGAAAGTCATAACGGATCAGGAATGCAAATCTAATTGGGTGCAAAAGAAAGAATTAAAATTCCTAACCCCTTCCAAATGCGATATTACTGATCTATCTAGTTGCTTTACGTCGCACCGACACAGATAGGTCTTATGGCGACGATGGGACAGGGAAGGGCTAGGAGTGGGAAGGAAGCGACCGTGGCCTTAGTTAAGGTACAGCCCCAGCATTTGCCTGGTGTGAAAATGGGAAACCACGGAAAACCATTTTCAGGGCTGCCGACAGTGGGGTTCGAACCTACTATCTCCCGAATACTGGATACTGGCCGCACTTAAGCGACTGCAGCTATCGAGCTCGATAAAAAAAAATCCTACAAGATTGAGTATTTGTTCACTTTGACATTTTGTAACTTAGAATTTCCACTGAAAATCGCATTCTCTTAAATTAATTATGGCATACTTAGATTAATTTGGATGTTTATTGCTTCTTTGTATAGAGATGTAACTGAAATGAATTTATATCGCACAATGCCTTCGAAAATGATGTCCCTTGATATTTTATTTCATTCGCGCGAGGTCACATGTTGATATTTAAGCACACTTAAGGATCTGAAATCTGTGTTATACTCAATGACTAATTTATGTTGTAAAGGGTAGTTAATATAAGACATAATATTGGATAATATAGTAATATTAACTGATCAGAAGCAAACGTTTGCTAGTAAATAAGAAAATTATCGCTTTTCCGGATGCTTATAGTGGGATGTTCCAACGATATCTTGAGATAATCCAACCAGAGATTAATAAATCTTATTTTAATAGATTTTCCTAAGAACAGCTAAGAATGAATAAGAGTAACTGATATGTATGTATAAATAAATATTACATTAACGTAACCATTGATTTACCATGCAGATTTTGCATATTTTACCAGTTTTCTGTATGATTATTGTATAAAGATGAAACAATAGCACATTTCAAATGTGATTAAAATATGATAAATGATAATAACGATTATTAACAAAGACTTTAAGCCATCAGATCAAATTGTACTTAATCACATTTAAATTTTAATTTCGAAATATTCATTTTCCTTTACCGGCATTTCTTTCTGAATAAATAGTAATTTTATATGAGGTGTTATTTAAACTTTTCTGGTGTGATGTAAGCTAACTTATAGTAAAGACGTCGAATTATCGATTATTCTCGCAAGCCAATGATACGTCGAATGGATACTTCCATCAGCTCAGCTGATAGATTAAATATTATTTGGCGTATTGGTGTATCTATGATCCCACGTAAAACATATATTTATGAACCCTGAGAGACTGGTCGGGATTTCTTTTACGTGACCCATCCTGGACGGTGGAGGGGCGTAGTACTTAAACACTTCTTTGGATATAATAACAATGTTGCCTACTTTTCCAGCAGGTACACACACGACTGTATATGTGATCCATCGACTGTTGCTCTCAAACCAAGCTGCGGCCCCCTCTGCTGTCTGGCCAAGTCTCGCTCAGTCGCGAATGAGCGAATTCAATGAGCGGGAAAATTACGGAGCGATGCCGAGAAAACGGGAGGGAGGAAAAGAGCGAGAGAGAGAGTTGAGACAGCATGAACGAGGAAGAGAGACAGACATCACAACTGCGATGGAACTGTTGTACGAGGAATGGAAGAGGAGAGCGACCGAACATGGGGAAGTGTCAGGCGATGACAAGCAAGTGTTGAAAATGGGGCGAGACAGAGAGAAGACATTCAAGAAAGATGTTATAGGATGGAACAATTGGAAAGTGGGAAGAGATTTTTCAACCGTCCGTCTGTCTGCCTCAGAACACTGCTTGCCGGTAATAATTCACCGCTACGAAATGGAACTCTTATTGAAGAACACAGATCGTAAGTTTTGAACTGAGTGTAAAAGTCTCTCTAAGTTGGAAATAGCTACCGCTGCCGAAACAATTTCCTTTATGAATCAAAGGCCACGTAAAATTGAGATTTAAAGTCGAGCGAGATCTGACTGTATGTTCATTGAGGACTACAGGATATTGTGACAGTTTAAAAGTAAAATACAATTATTTTAATTACTACTACTACTACTACTACTACTACTACTACTACTACTAATAATAATAATAATAATAATAATAACTCCCTCTGTGGATCACTAGTAGATTGCTGGCTTCCGGTTCGCAACATAGCGGATTCAAATCCGGCAGAGGTAGTCTGATTTTTGAAGGGCGGACAACAGTCCATTGGGCACTCCATTTTTACGATGTTTACATGTAAAATAATTAAAACTCATCCATAGACGCCCGAGAGAGATTCGGTTTACTCTGACATATAGAAGACACAGAGCAAAACGGAAACTTCGAAAATGGTGAGCAAGCAGACAGATGGCGTCAAATTAAAATGTTTGGACACGATAGCTGAGGCCACACGATTATTATTATTATTATTATTATTATTATTATTATTATTATTATTATTATTATTATTATTATTATTATTATTATTATTATTATTATTACCGCTATTCTTATTCTTCTTATAATAATAATAATAATTATTATTATTACAATATCCCAAGTCATTAAGGTTCAAGTATAGTGTGAAAACACTGCTTTAGATAATAATATAATGGTGGAGATTTTGGTCAGTCCAGCTCCTTGGCTGAACATTCAGCCTAGTAGTCATTGTTTCAGAGGGTCATGGGTTCGATTTCCGTCCAAGTAGGAGATTTCGTCCTTGTTTGGATAATTCCTATAGCTCGGGACTGGTCATTTTTCTTTGTTTTAATCCTACATTAGCATACAACATTCAACACGTTACACTAAAAACCATCACAGAAAAAATAATGTAGTAGTGAATACAACCCTGCACATATGGTTGAAGTCATGGCGTGACTTCTTTTGAAATTTGTTTTAAGTCGCACCGACACAGATAGGTCTTATGGCGACGTTGGGATAGGAAAGGCGTAGTAGTGGAAAGGAAGTGGCCGTAGCCTTAATTAAGGCACAGAGAAGCATTTTCATGGTGTGAATATCGGAAACCACGGAGAATCAGCTTCAGGGCTGCCGATAGTGGGGTTCGGACCCACTATCTCCAGAATGCAAGCTCACAGACGCGTGGCGAAAGGCTTCAGACCGTAAAAGTGGGCTTAATCCATACAAAGTGTCAATTACAAATAATTGGTAGAAGGCCAAGGAGGAGTCATAAAAATTAGATCACGAAGTTTCCACATTTCACGGTGGTCTTTTCATCAATATTCATTATGTATACTATATATAGCCTACTTTAACTTCCGTATCATATTCATATTTTAGGCTTGATATGTTTATCATTGAGACTATGTGAATAAACACTAAATGTCGCTGCCAATAGTTACTTACAGTCAAATTGTTATAAATGTCTTCTGAGCTATTGAATTATCTCTTCCTTAATATTTCTATCTAAACTTACTATTATTCTCCAAACTCACATTTTCAAATTTTAATTCTGTTCTTCCTTCATTTTGTTCATATACACAAACTGTAATCCAATAAAATAAATTACATCAAAATAGACTTACAATACACATACCGGGCGAGTTGGCCGTGCGCGTAGAGGCGCGCGGCTGTGAGCTTGCATCCGGGAGATAGTAGGTTCGAATCCCACTATCGGCAGCCCTGAAATGGTTTTCCGTGGTTTCCCATTTTCACACCAGGCAAATGCTGGGGCTGTACCTTAATTAAGGCCACGGCCGCTTCCTTCCAACTCCTAGGCCTTTCCTATCCCATCGTCGCCATAAGACCTATCTGTGTCGGTGCGACGTAAAGCCCCTAGCAAAAAAAAAAAAATACACATAGCAGTACTTCAAAGTAAATATTTGGTTAACATTCTGTAAACTTGTGTGATTTCCTATGTAAGTGCTTGGAATTATTATGTTATACCACCTGCAAATAATTTGAAATATTCATATATATCTTGTTCTTTTGCTGATAGTTATTCATTGTCATATAATTCCTTGTTTTCATGTAATTACGTCAAATATTTAGTTATCTTATAGTTATTACTTCTGATGTAACTCTACTGTATGTTTCCAAATATAGGGTGGTTTACACGCCTATCCGCACTTGCTGCAGTTCTGGAACTTTGCTGCAACTCCCTAAATTAGGGCAATATAACGAAATGTGTAGTTAATTAGTTAAACGATATAAATTCCTCTCATAGAAACATCTACTCTGGCGTGCACCAAGGTAGTATTTTGGGACTAATCCTGTTCTTACTGACTATCAACGATATTCTCAGCACTAGAAACACCCTCACAGCCATCTACGCCGATGTTGCGGGCAAAAGCTGCAACCCAGACCTCGCAATACAACAGGTAGAGTAACACTTACAGAGACTCGAACCCAGGCTTTTCAAATGATAAATTCAAATCAATCCTCATAAAACAAGAGCAGTACATTTCACCTGGACACATATACTACATCCTCAACAACAATTTCACGTAGAAATGATCATCTACGTTCTCTAATAAATTGCTCCTAAATTAATGTCAACAGCTTAATCTAAACTCTTTACGAAATATTTCTTTCAAATCTTCGTGAATGAGTATTCTACATTCCAGATGTATTCAGAAACATTCAACACCACTTGAATTCTACACTACACTGGGATTAAATGAACATGTCAGAAAAAGAATTTTCATACACTGTCTTTGAAATGTGGCTCCTTTGTAAAAATCTTCTTTATTTTCTCAATTATATTTTGTACTAACTCATCTCAAGACAAGGAGGAGGTAGTCTCCAACCCCGTCATACTTCCTTCTGTATATTAACTTTACTATCATTTCATTCACTTCCTTCTTTTCCTTTAAGTCCGTTTAGGTGTCAAGTTCATGAAGCCATTTGTTATGGGAGGACTGGTCGAGCACCAATCTCGTCAGCGTTTTATATGTGCAACTACTATCCTTATGTCTCTCTGAATAAATTGAATGTTCACTCTATGTGAGTTCTACTTCTTATACTGCTCCTGCAAAAACTACTCCGTGAAATGTTTCAGCTTAGACTGGCAAGGTTTTGTAATCTGACCTATATTGTGTGAGTAATTTCAAAGAATTCTCGCTCTGATGATACATGTGCTGCGGGTCAGTATTTTTCTCACAATATTATCACATAGCAGTTTAGCAGGCGCAACGACAATATGATGTTTGCTGATGACGTTGCAATATTTGATCTCAATGGAAAAAGTCATACAAAACAAAGCCACCTCAGTAAAGCCAAGCGTACCCTTGGAGTTGGTAACCTCGTCACTGCATGGGGCAGTGGAATTAGCTATGCGCCCACTCCCCTTACCCCCAGGAATTAAACTTATATGCTTGCTGAGTGTACCCCAGCCCAATGTGCCACTCTATAAGAGGAAAAATTCCTTTATAAATGTTACACTTCCTAATGAAGATTCGAATCCACGTCCTTCCAGGTGAACGGAGGATGCCCTTACCGTTTGGGCAACCCATCACAGATATCCCAATTCCACTTAATTATGAACAGGAGCAAAATATAATTTATCACCACCGATAAATGAAGTCAGAAATCTGCTCTAACATCAAAGAGAGAATAATAATATACAGGAAGTTAACAAACTCTGTTATCTTAATAACATGCCTTACAAGTGGTAAAAGATACACGGACAGTGAAAGAGAAAGGCATTGACGAAAATAGCACCTATTGAATAGAACACTTCATAAAAGTCTCTCACCATATTTAAAACGAAAAATATCGTTTAATTATTTGAATTGCATTGTTGCATGTGTGTGTAAGATGGACTGCCGAAAAGTTAGACGACGAATGTTAAAGGCAGCAGAATTTCTGACGCGTAGGAGAATAAAAAGTTTGAAAAAGGGAAAGATTTTCAAGGTCATAAACGACCAAAGGAACTAATATCCACAGTTCAGAGGAAGAAAGCAACGCATTTTGGGCACATATTAACACGTAATTTCTATCGAACGTTTTTGTCTCGAAAGGTGATAAAAAGGATGATGTAAATGACTAAACATCAGCTTTATCACGAGGTGAGAACTTCGTAAAGTAGAAAACAGTATTTGTAGCGACAATACAATGTCGTCAGAAGAACTTAAAGAAGAAAGGAAAGGTGATGATAACAGTTATGATGATGATAATGATGATGATTTCTTGTTGATGATGAAGCTCTTCCGAGTTATATTTTGATCTTTTATCCTGCACGGAATATTTTGGAATAGCGAAACTCAGCGAGTAATTTTTGTTCTTTCTGCTATTTCAGATTTTACCCTACTGGGGTCTATACACTCAGTTACCGAAAGGTTGAAATATTTCCATTTCTTTTGACGAGTTAACATCTATAAATTCAGACTACATAGGGAACCTTCGCATGCCTAATTAAGAAAAGTCGTTCAGCATAGTTTAGTTGTTCGCTCCAAATGATTGAGGTACTGTTCGAATAAAAATGTTCAAATGTGCAACGTTAGAGAAATATGACATTCGGTGTAGAGCCCAGCACGGATACGGATATCCGCGGATAAATCCGCGAAGTTAGTGTTTTGACGGATGCAAACTGTATGTCAGTGCTGATAATTTTGCTGATAATTTCTATATAATGAAGTTTATTGATTTTCACGCAGATCTCCTCTTATTTTTGCTTATGGTTAGGTGACCCTTTACTTTGATATACGAGTATGGTGATATAAAAACCCCTAAGACTATAAAGCCGTAAATGTGACCTGAGCTAACTTGCTCCTGCCCGCAATTAAATGGACGGAATGTCGGTATTGAACCCGAGTGACTTAGGCCCATAGTCAGTCATGATTTGATTGATAAAATGATATATGGTACATTTATTGGAATACAGAAGTGTAGTTGAAAATATTTCGTTTATGTAATGTCGAAATCAGAGCGAAGGAAGGACGACAGACTGGAGCCTGACGGATTAGCTCAACACGACAACTTTTAGCTACTTCACAGCAGGGAATATCATTAGTTGGCGAACAAGGAAATACAGAGTCCACAAATAAGTCTTGGTCAGAAAGAGGAAGGGGGAGAGTCATACAAAGGAAACTCACCACATGAGTAATACCTTGGGATATTTTTGGCAGGACGGAAATTCCGGGAGCTCGTGGAAAATTACAGCGGCTGCGTGTACATTCGCTGGCCTAGGTTCGAGCAGGTGGAGATTTAAATCACGTGACCGCTTGCCGGCCAATCGTAAAAATTTAATGGAAGGCTCAGGGATACCATCTTAAGGAATGATGGATGAGATATTTTCGTAACTACAAAAGTATTCAGTAATAAATTATTGTGAGTACACGGATGGATGTAATGAATTTATTAGATGTCACGCATGGAAAAATAATCAATAATTATTGGCAAATTAAATAAATTGGAGGCTGGATTTCTTGGAAACCAGACAGCTTGAATGTCATTGGCTGAAAGAAGACCACGTTGTAAGGGACGCTACCGAAGGCGCGAAATGTGAGGAGCTAAATCCACCCGTATCTCCTAAATCTGTGATCACCAGTTCATATTTAATCCAGCAGATATGCTAGTGGAGTGGATTAATTTGATGTAAATTTTAACTTCCAATTCGGAGTGCAAATACCGATATTAAAAATCCACCCCCTCCCTCAGGGGTATGACGTCAATGAATCCGCGGGAAAAAGGCTTCATCCATATATACGGGGCAAGGGATCCTCGCCAACACACTTGAAGTGACTCTCGGGAGCTGAATTGACGGTCGCGGTACACTTGAATTGAATATCGGGAGCTGAACTGTTGGTCGCCGATAACTTAGAATTCTACGGACGTACAGTCATTTAATGGCGCGAGCATCCGCCAGTGTTTGTAAAATGTGATCGCGCTCAAGCAACATGAACTAGAAATAGTTAACGTAGGACAGTGTTTGTCATTTATAAATATCAGTGATGTAAAGTAATTGCACTGCAAGGGAGTAGTATAAATTATATCAAATAAGTACGTACATAATAGACTGTGTGACGAACAGTACTTTAAGGAAGTAGTAGCCTGTACTTTGCTATATCGAACCGATGTCATGAACACGTCAAGAGTGCCGTACGAAACAAGCGTATCGCGACGGGCGTAAAAGTTGACACCTCGTCGTACGTGCCCAGGTCCATTGTGCGGTAGTTGGACGAAGATTAAAGAGTGTAAATATTAAATTCTTGGGTCTAGGATAGTAATTTGTTGTATCAAAGTTAAAGTATTCAGTGTTAACGTTGTAAATGGTGAAGGTTTGTGGAAATTAAGATACGAGTGTAAAATGGTAATGTGCCAGGAAATCTTTTGTGGAACTACGCCATCAAGAATGGAGGAGTAAAACGCAGAGAGGGGCCGGAGGAGCCTCTCATCTGCAAAGCTGTAATGGAATACCGATAACTAAGATGAGTACTAAATTGTAAATAATATTTGGGAAATGTTATCGTGATGGGAAAAATGGGAATAATTTGATTATACTTGGTTACCTTCTGTAACAAGATGGGTCGCTTAACGACCCCATCCTAAATTTGTAGCACGGACAGTAGTAAATAATAATAATGTAAATAATCGGGTCTTTTATGTATTCAGTTTGTTGGAGATGTAAATTTGTATATATAGTGTAGTACGTTAAGTCATGCATGCATTCATATTTCTTTGTAGTCAATAAGTTTCTTTACGTTTGATTTTGGTTATGGTAGTTAAATAAGACCCGATATGTGTTTTCTGTTTTGTCATTTTAACGAGCTATGTAATGACATTGAAGGAAAATCCAGCTTCGCCATACCAGTTGTGTTTTGTTGTAATTAATATGGTCATATTTTCAAAGTGAAGTTGTTAAATTTGTGAGAAGCGATTATAATAATAATATTCCAAGTAAATCATATCTGGAGTGTTTAGTGCCAGAATAAATCGAGTTTGTGAAAGGGGTTATGCGTTAAACATATTAAGAGTGAACTACTGTGTAACAGACGAAATTATTTTTTTATTAATAATAATAATAATAAATAAATAATATAACTACTTTTTTGTGAAGATATTTTTTTAAATATAATTTGGATATAATAATAATTCATGTGATATTGGAATATTTAGTGAGCAGTGCGTAATAATAAATTTATGTGATCAGGTGTTGAGTTTGTCGGGAATCATTTAATGACGGGAGGTAGTTTTTTTTTAATTCGGAATTAAAGTGCGTGGTAATTTAATTTGATCAATTAATAATATTGAAATGTAGATCGGTGCTAATAATCCGTACATGTTATGAACGTGTGGTTTAAATTACGGTCCAATAATTTTTACGTATAAATGTCGTGTCTTAAAGTTGCGATTCATTAGCCAGGATGACTACCGTGGTGACCTAACTTTTGAGGTCACGCTTCCGGAGTATCTGACAGGCTTCATGGCACGGCCAAGGTGTACAGTAGCAGTATTTAGTATTTATTTATTTATTTATTTATTATTATTATGAACATGTACTCGGGGCTGAACGCCTGTTATGTTCATTAATAAATACAAATACAAATACTTAAAAGATTCATTAGCCGCCGGAACACGTAGGACTAATATTACGAAACCATGATTGTCATATTTTGGTAAATATAATTTCAAGATGTTACGATTATTTGTGGAGAATGAATTAAAGCGTAGATCAAAATGAGATAGAAAATGTTAAAGAATTTGCAGTCAGATAATAAAAGGTCGTACGATGTCAAAAGTGGAATAAATAAGTCAGTTGATAATTCTGTGAGGAATAAATAAATGAATCAAGGAATATTGAGATAGAGAGGAAAATAAATTCCGTACGAGAGACACTTAGGATATTGATATGAGTGTAAAACGTACGGGCAGTGTCACAGAGAAAGACTGAGTTACATAGCGGGTAGAATTCGAACCCGTGACAGCATGTACGAAATAAATAGACTGCACAGCTATTCGTTGAGATACAACGGATCTAAGGATAATGAGAGTTCAGATTCCACATAAATGGTCGTATATTGTATTCATTGTAATGACGAGCGATGACAATCATGATGTCGTAGTAATAATAATAATAAATAGTGCAGATAAAGGATTGGACCGCCTTAATTAATTGAGCGTTGATAAAGATGTTAAACGGGAATCTAAATGATAATATGCAACCGATAATAATAATAATAATGTAAGGACGATGTTAAATCATCGCGGTCAGATTAATAATAATTGTCATAATAATAACAGTAATGAGGTCGTTGGTTGATCAGTGAAATGTTTGTAATTGCGACCGATATCTGTATATATTTTGGCGGAAGTGACCGGTCCATTAATAATAATAACCTCTTAAGTGACGTGAATAATAATAATAATATCTTGAGTCACCTATTCAATAATAATAATAATAATCAAAAGAGGGATATAATAATAATAACAGTAATAACGATTTGTGTTTGCATCCCGCATAATAATGACGATATTAATCCAACGTGACAGTGCCAGGAACCGTTGATAATAATAATAATAATAATAATAATAATAATAATAATAATAATAATAATAATAATAATAATAATAATTTCGAGGATGATAATTTCATGAATATTGTGACGACGGTGGAGTTAATTATTTGGTGACAACATCCCTCTATTCGTATGTTTGAATAATGAATGATAATATTAGAGTCATTTGGTACCTCGTTTTTGTACGGTTTCCGCATGGGACGATGTTACAGTAATATTTGGCGTGTTTGTTTACTTCGCTCGCGATGCGAGGGGGGCCATTGCCACGGTATTTCCCAACCGCTTCTCGTTATCTCATCTGTGTCAGTAGTCTGTTGAGGCTACTTTGCAACATTTCAAATCACATGTAAATAAAATATAAATGCTGATTCAGTGGTATGGCATCAGCTGGATATCGTAAGATAGGAACTGTCCGTGGAATCCAGTTTTCGCATTTCACGAGAAACATTACCCAGTCCGAGCACCGGTCTCGGAAAAATGTATATAGCCGGAGTACGTCATCTTAGTTAAATCGGGAAGCCGACCGTAACATGGGTTATGCTCGGGCTCCCGATAGAAGGAAGCTATATCTTTGAACAACGGTTCGATTCAAATGGAATCGATCCGTAAATTATACCTCCAAAATGTCATTTTATTTCAGAAGCAACCCAGCAAGATATTGATACCACTTGCGGTATGGCAAGTGATTTGTGTATGTAACATGTGTGGAAATTTAAATGTCGTTGCCAAATGTATCAAAGTTTCATACGTCAGATGGCGTAATAAACCGCTCCTTCTGGCAATTATTTCAAAGGAAACCACTCTCATAATCTTTTTATTGTAGTTAGATGATGCCCTTTTTAAAGTCAACAGTCACTTCCTAGTCCTATCATGGAGTCCTTAAATTCAAGTTACAATCGAGCCTTCCCCATTTTAATTTTAAATTGCTCCGTTCATCCCCGTGTTCTATTATGCCGTTATATATATATATTTGATGACTTAAATAATGAACCGACACCCCTGAGATAAATGCTAGTCTGGGACTCGGGAGGTGGACGGGTGCAAAATGGCTGGCCCAAAGTGGTGCTTTAAGAACGGCAGAGAGGGCCTAACAAAACAAGGGAAGAACTACGAGTCGTGTTGGTTGACATCAGTAAAATGATGACCAATTGTAGGACATGTTACAGTTGGGCCAGAAGCAAAATAGCTTGTCCAACGTGTTGCTTGAAGAACGGCAGAGAGGCCAATATCATTGCTAATATTTGTAATATTTTTATACTTTTTTTTTCAAAGTTTATAATTTTAAATTTTTGATTTTTATTAATTGATGACCGCATCACGGTCAAGTGTGTGTTCACTTGTAACGTAATATCATGCTAGAGTAAGGTTAGTTTCGAACGGAGCTAGATTTGACTAGTGTATTATTATAATCCATTGCTAATCTCTTCAAGTTTGGCAATGATTCAAAATTCAATAAGCTCCAAGATTTGATGTTTCTCTGTTTCCCATATGAAATTTAATATTATTTTGGTAATTCAGGACTCCATTTAAATGTCATTGGACATGAGATGAATATTATAAACAGTTGTTTAGGAAGGCTTGAAATGGTAAAAATATTACTGAGCACCAGTTCAAGTTATTATTTAAAAAGAGGTTGAGATGGTATAAATTAAAATTAACGTATTTCAGGGCAGGAGATTTCAAACTTCATCGTTGTTTTTAATGTTGTTGTTGTTGTTATATTGGAGCGGTTTATTGTGAAATCTTAGGCACAAGCCAGCATTCAAGTTGAATGACCTGCAAATGTAAACAAGTATTAGAGTCAAAATTTTTTTTGTTAAATGAAAGTTAGTGTAGGGGTATAATATCATAGGATAGGGCCTAGACCCAATAGCGTATTCCTTCGTGTGCAGCAAGGTGAGAGGCCGATCGGCCCTTTTGCTTTCTCAAGAAAAGTTATAATGTCTGACGACGGTGGGGAGCGATCCCAGGACATGGTGGTAGAAGGACAGGGAGAGATGAAAGCGATCACATTAGAGGTATTAATGCGAGCTTTGAAAGTTAATAATGGTTCGATTAAACAAGAACTCGCAGAACAAATGCGGGCTGATAGGATTTCATATAAACAAGAAATTATTGAGCAAATGAAGGCTAACAGTGTTTCAGATAAACAGGAAATTATTTATAAGATCGACCAAGTACAGGCTGCGTGTGAAGTTAATAAAACAGAACTCAAGGCACAAATAGATGCAGTTCAGGCCGCGAGCGTAGCGATGGGACAGGAACTTAGGGACAAATTAACTCAAGTCCAGGAAGCATGTCACTTCGCGAAAGATGAATTAAAAGTGCACATGGATGCGTACATTACCATCGTTAATGAAAAGGTTGACCGTGTTAGAGATGAGGCTCAAATGGAACGCGCAGAAATTAAGGAAAAATTGAACGCTAGTGTCAAGGAACTCGCCGCTCTACGATTAACTGACAGAAAAGACATAGAATCACACATAGAGGAAATTCGGGATGAATGTCGGAAGGAGAATGACATCGTCCGGGGACAAGTCGAAGAAAAATGCGCGCAGATAGCTGGCACCTTGGACAAGCATGACAAGGGCATGAACGAGTTACGTGGGGAAGCCGCACGTACACTTGTGATCGTAGCAGGACTGAAAAACAAAGTCCAAGAACTAACTATAAATTTAGAAGACCGTAGCCAGAGAATAACTAAGTGCGAAGACGCAAACTTAGCGTTATTCCAGCGGACGGAAGATCTAATCGAACAGGGCCAATCATTCGCCGACACGGAAGTTCGCTTGTTAGAACAATGCAAGGCGTATAATGGGCAAAATTCCGGCACAAAAGAAATGTCAAGTTGTAATCCCGACGGAATGGATGACATCCGAAAAGACTTGGAGATGTTGAAGGCTAGGTTGCAACCATCAGCGTCTAGCCAAGATTTTTACCTCCAATATCGCGAATACGAACCCCATGATAACCAGGGGATTCATAAGAAAGGGGGCCTATCCCAAGCTGACACAAACGGTTTCAAGTTTGAGAACAGAGATGGGTCGTCTACATCATCGAATGCTATCCCGACATCGGTGGTACACGTCATTAAGATGTCTGATGACAAGCCACCAAGGTTCGATGCCCGTGGGCATATCACCCCGAAAGGTTTCATCCGGGAAATCGCCGGTTATATAAATGAGAATAAGATACCAGTAGAGCGACAATTGCGAACGGTCGAGAAATTCCTAGACGGAGCACCAGCTGTATGGTTCAGGGCTTTCTTGTATACCTTTGAAGATTTTGAAGGATTTCGGCGGGCTTTTCTCCAAAAGTTCTGGAGTATTCAGGAACAGCAGGAGTTAAGGCTGGAAGTATACTCCAGACGATATTCAACATCTTCACCCACGAAATTCTCAGATTACTTTGTGGCACAATTTCACAAGCTACGGGAGCTTGATAATCCAATGAGTGAAACAGAATTGATTAGCGCCATTGGAAAACAATTGCCATTCGAGGTCCAACGAATGATGATAGCGTCAAATGTCCAGACGGCTGTCGAAGCGGAGGCTTTATTACGTCAATTAGACCTCACAACGCATCATTCGAACCCGAGACAAATTAGGAGCAGAGACCAACAGGTGAATAATATCGAACGGACAATCGATCCGAAGACCACTAGTACGAAGAACCAGGGAACTAGTACTGATCCGGAACCTCGTCGAGCATATAATACGGAGTGGAAGCCGCGACAATGGACGAGACCAAGGAATTTTGCGGAAGGCAACCGGCAAACCAACCAAGGGAACTTTCGAGCTGATAGGGGATACCGTGGATTCCAGAGAAGTAATTATAGGCCGTATCCAGCTAGAAATCAAGGGAACCCGAGATATTACCAGGGAGGATCTCGTCAGGAGAAAGATGACAGATATCAAGAGTCTAGGCGGTACATAGAAGAGCTGAACAAGAGAAAATGGAAGGAGGCGATCCATGATCGGGGCCGTGATGAGGAAGCGACAGGAGCGGAGAGCTTGGAATTCCAAAGAGCAAGGAAAGGGGGCAGCGACTTGAACCCGAATGCACAGACGTTCGATTCGGGACAAGGAAACAAAGGGATGTGACTAGAAGCAGAGGATGAACGAGAGGAAGCAGATGACGAGCCGGAAGAAGATGATGTCGAAGAAGAAGATGAAGAAGACGACGGAAGGGAAGAAGAAGTCCAAGTAATCCATACACCAATTGAAGCAAGGCCATGTCCAGAGTGTGGAGAGATAGACAGCGACGTGCAGGAATTTGTCAATACGATCCATCAAATCGAAAGACAGAACGAGGAGTTAAGGTTCAGGAACCAGATGTTGAGAGACGAAATCAATAGCCGTCGCAGAACAGAGGATCCGATGTCAAATCATGATAGTGATGATATGAACACATCATAAAAACATCTCATGATGCTCACTAGATTTTTTTTTACCTGGGCAAGAGGAAGATGAACCCGAGTGACTTAGGCCCATAGTCAGTCATGATTTGATTGATAAAATGATATATGGTACATTTATTGGAATACAGAAGTGTAGTTGAAAATATTTCGTTTATGTAATGTCGAAATCAGAGCGAAGGAAGGACGACAGACTGGAGCCTGACGGATTAGCTCAACACGACAACTTTTAGCTACTTCACAGCAGGGAATATCATTAGTTGGCGAACAAGGAAATACAGAGTCCACAAATAAGTCTTGGTCAGAAAGAGGAAGGGGGAGAGTCATACAAAGGAAACTCACCACATGAGTAATACCTTGGGATATTTTTGGCAGGACGGAAATTCCGGGAGCTCGTGGAAAATTACAGCGGCTGCGTGTACATTCGCTGGCCTAGGTTCGAGCAGGTGGAGATTTAAATCACGTGACCGCTTGCCGGCCAATCGTCAAAATTTAATGGAAGGCTCAGGGATACCATCTTAAGGAATGATGGATGAGATATTTTCGTAACTACAAAAGTATTCAGTAATAAATTATTGTGAGTACACGGATGGATGTAATGAATTTATTAGATATCACGCATGGAAAAATAATCAATAATTATTGGCAAATTAAATAAATTGGAGGCTGGATTTCTTGGAAATCAGACAGCTTGAATGTCATTGGCTGAAAGAAGACCACGTGGTAAGGGACGCTACCGAAGGCGCGAAATGTGAGGAGCTAAATCCACCCGTATCTCCTAAATCTGTGATCACCAGTTCATATTTAATCCAGCAGATATGCTAGTGGAGTGGATTAATTTGATGTAAATTTTAACTTCCAATTCGGAGTGCAAATACCGATATTAAAAATCCACCCCCTCCCTCAGGGGTATGACGTCAATGAATCCGCGGGAAAAAGGCTTCATCCATATATACGGGGCAAGGGATCCTCGCCAACACACTTGAAGTGACTCTCGGGAGCTGAATTGACGGTCGCGGTACACTTGAATTGAATATCGGGAGCTGAACTGTTGGTCGCCGATAACTTAGAATTCTACGGACGTACAGTCATTTAATGGCGCGAGCATCCGCCAGTGTTTGTAAAATGTGATCGCGCTCAAGCAACATGAACTAGAAATAGTTAACGTAGGACAGTGTTTGTCATTTATAAATATCAGTGATGTAAAGTAATTGCACTGCAAGGGAGTAGTATAAATTATATCAAATAAGTACGTACATAATAGACTGTGTGACGAACAGTACTTTAAGGAAGTAGTAGCCTGTACTTTGCTATATCGAACCGATGTCATGAACACGTCAAGAGTGCCGTACGAAACAAGCGTATCGCGACGGGCGTAAAAGTTGACACCTCGTCGTACGTGTCCAGGTCCATTGTGCGGTAGTTGGACGAAGATTAAAGAGTGTAAATATTAAATTCTTGGGTCTAGGATAGTAATTTGTTGTATCAAAGTTAAAGTATTCAGTGTTAACGTTGTAAATGGTGAAGGTTTGTGGAAATTAAGATACGAGTGTAAAATGGTAATGTGCCAGGAAATCTTTTGTGGAACTACGCCATCAAGAATGGAGGAGTAAAACGCAGAGAGGGGCCGGAGGAGCCTCTCATCTGCAAAGCTGTAATGGAATACCGATAACTAAGATGAGTACTAAATTGTAAATAATATTTGGGAAATGTTATCGTGATGGGAAAAATGGGAATAATTTGATTATACTTGGTTACCTTCTGTAACAAGATGGGTCGCTTAACGACCCCATCCTAAATTTGTAGCACGGACAGTAGTAAATAATAATAATGTAAATAATCGGGTCTTTTATGTATTCAGTTTGTTGGAGATGTAAATTTGTATATATAGTGTAGTACGTTAAGTCATGCATGCATTCATATTTCTTTGTAGTCAATAAGTTTCTTTACGTTTGATTTTGGTTATGGTAGTTAAATAAGACCCGATATGTGTTTTCTGTTTTGTCATTTTAACGAGCTATGTAATGACATTGAAGGAAAATCCAGCTTCGCCATACCAGTTGTGTTTTGTTGTAATTAATATGGTCATATTTTCAAAGTGAAGTTGTTAAATTTGTGAGAAGCGATTATAATAATAATATTCCAAGTAAATCATATCTGGAGTGTTTAGTGCCAGAATAAATCGAGTTTGTGAAAGGGGTTATGCGTTAAACATATTAAGAGTGAACTACTGTGTAACAGACGAAATTATTTTTTTTATTAATAATAATAATAAATAAATAATATAACTACTTTTTTTTGTGAAGATATTTTTTTAAATATAATTTGGATATAATAATAATTCATGTGATATTGGAATATTTAGTGAGCAGTGCGTAATAATAAATTTATGTGATCAGGTGTTGAGTTTGTCGGGAATCATTTAATGACGGGAGGTCGTTTTTTAATTCGGAATTAAAGTGCGTGGTAATTTAATTTGATCAATTAATAATATTGAAATGTAGATCGGTGCTAATAATCCGTACATGTTATGAACGTGTGGTTTAAATTACGGTCCAATAATTTTTTACGTATAAATGTCGTGTCTTAAAGTTGCGATTCATTAGCCGGAACACGTAGGACTAATATTACGAAACCATGATTGTCAAATTTTGGTAAATATAATTTCAAGATGTTACGATTATTTGTGGAGAATGAATTAAAGCGCTGATCAAAATGAGATAGAAAATGTTAAAGAATTTGCAGTCAGATAATAAAAGGTCGTACGATGTCAAAAGTGGAATAAATAAGTCAGTTGATAATTGGGAACATGCATCATTTTCAAAAATATTTTTTTTGAAAAGTACACCAATGAAATAGTACGTAAACGTATTACATTGTGGTATGTTGCCTTGTTTTCTACCATTAAAAAATATTTAATAGTGCCTTTCCGCAAGGCGAGTGAAACGGCCTCTGACGTAAGCGGCGCGCTGTGACGTCACGATCCAGTACCGCATGGAGCTCTACCAGTCGTTGTGCATCAGCCGTTGCTAAAAGCCGATTGTTTATTATTCATGATCGCGAATAACTTCAAAATGACAGAAGAAAGGTTCAAAACAGCACAATCAGACAACCTATCTTGAAAAATAGTGACTTTTGTGGCCGCAGAAATTCGCGGATAACAAGCAAGTTTGTAAGTGGCGTCTTTTATATACGTGCAATGTACTGTAACCCATAGTATTAGGATAACAACGAACCTGGATAGGTATCACATCACTTTCAACATTTCCTTCTAGACTGATTCCCTTATTAAAGAATAACATTACATTTTCGGGCTTTCAGCATTAGTAAAGTAAGAAATCGGATTTCAGCACTAACATAAACATATAGGTTGTATTATAGTACTAGTCCGCTTCTGTGGTGTAGTGGTTAATGTGTGCCACTCCCGGAGGCCCGGTTTCGATTCCCGGCTCTGCCATGAAAGTTGAAAACAAATAGTACGAGGGCTGGAACGGGGTCTATTCAGCCTCGGGAGGTCAACTGAGTAGAAGGGTTTCGAATCCCACCTCAGCCATCCTCGAAGTGGTTTTTCGTATTTTCCTACTTCTCCTCCAGGCACCTAAGGCCACGGCCGTTTCCTTCCCTCTTCCTTGTCTATCCCTTCCGATCCTCCCATCCTCCAACAAGGCCCCTGTTGAGCATAACAGGTGAGGCCTCCTGGGCGAGGTAATGGCCCTCCTCACCAGTTGCATCACCATACTCAAAGTCTCACGTTCCAGGACACTGCCCTTGAAGTGGTAGAGGTGAAATCCCTCGCTGAGTCCGAGAGAAAACCAACCCTGAAGGATAAACTGATTAAGAAAGAAAGAAAGAAGGAAAGAAAGAAAGATCATAGTACTATAGGGCTATAATCTATCATTCCCAAAAAATATATATATTTATGGTTGGGACAACTGGCCTACCGTCTTCCAGGGCCCATGAAAGAGAAATATCTTTGTGGAGGGAAAAAGTTAAACATGATAAAGATAAATATGACTTCATCTAGTTTTCACAAGTCGGGCTGAGTGGTTCAGACTGTTGAGGTGCTGGCCTTCTGACCCCAACTTGGCAGGTTCGATCCTGGTTCAGTCCGGTGGTAGTTGAAGGTGCTCAAATACGTCAGTCTCGTGTCGGTAGATTTACTGGCACGTAAAATAACTCCTGCAGGACTAAATTCCTGCACGTCGGCGTCTCCGAAAATCGTAGAAGTAGTTAGCGGGGCGTGAAGCCAATAACATGAATTACATTTGGCTTTTAACAAGCTGAGCATATCAGGAAAGAAAAGTGTCCTGGTGACATTTTAGTCGCTCAATACAGGAATATCTTTGGGTGCTGTGACTTTTCCTTTTTTTTTTTTTTTTTTTGCTTTACGTCACACCGTCACATATAGGTCTTATGGCGACGATGGGACAGGAAAGGCCTAGGAATGGGAACAAAGCGGCCGTGGCCTTAGGTACAGCCTCAGCATTTGCCTGGTGTGAAAATGGGAAACCACGAAAAACCATCTTCAGGGCTGCCGGCAGTGGGGTTCAAAACCCACTCTCTCCCGGATGCGAGCTCACAGCTGCGCGCTCCTAACCGCACGGCCAACTCGCGCGGTATTTTTACCCTTCGGTTTATGACTTGGCTTGTATAACCTAAAACTTAGGCTAAGTTGGATAATATTTTAAACACCTACATCACTATTTTCACCTGTGTGCAATTATATTATTTATTTCATTAATATTATGATAATTATTATAATTGAGCATTGTTAACTTATAAGGCCCCAACAGACAAGCATTGGTTTTGTGTAGTTATACATTTGTTAAATTCACGTTGTTTCCTTTACCAATTAAGCTCTTCAATAAAGACATACACAACTGTCCCATGCCAAGATATATTGGTAGAATTAGAGCTGTCAAATGGTTCATAACCCCTTTGATTTATTATCTTGATATGGATCACCCAAAACATAGGTTAGGTTTGGAGAATACTTTAATAATCAGCATTATTTAATGCACTGTTTGTTACTTTCATATTCCAAGATGTAATTGAAGCATTTAAATAAAGCATCATACATTAAAATTTAAAGTTTTACCACTAGAACAGCTGACATAGAAAAGTGGTTTGAAAATTCAAACAAATTCATCTTACGTTAAAATCTTCAAAAAAAAATAAACTGTAGACTTTTCCGATATATCACCAGCATTTCTCCAGCTCGCCAAAATCCATTTCTCTCTAGTTTTAGCGTCTTTGGAACGTTTATAAACAATTTGTTTATGGTATGCGATGTGCTATTGCACATCGGAACTCTACACCATTTATAAGTTTCCTGCCTCACTGTCTGCGCAGGATTCATTTTAAGTCTAAAATGTACCACTCAGATTATTATCCAATGTATAGACCTCGAATTTAACCATACTAGACACTAACGTAAAGTAGAAATACGCGAAGTGTATCCTGCTTCTCACAGCACACTATGTGTTATTTCGTCTGCTAATTCAGCCAACCTGTACGATGACGTCAGGCCAATGAGATCGCGTACTTGCGTGACGTGACATTTTCGTAGATTTTTATCATGTTTGGAGTTATTATTTGTACATTCTGATCACGTTTTTGAATTCTGCATGCAATTTTGAATCAGATTAGCATATTTTTAATTAAAACCCCGGATCATGCATGTTCCCTATTCTGTGAGGAATAAATAAATGAATCAAGGAATATTGAGATAGAGAGGAAAATAAATTCCGTACGAGAGACACTTAGGATATTGATATGAGTGTAAAACGTACGGGCAGTGTCACAGAGAAAGACTGAGTTACATAGCGGGTAGAATTCGAACCCGTGACAGCATGTACGAAATAAATAGACTGCACAGCTATTCGTTGAGATACAACGGATCTAAGGATAATGAGAGTTCAGATTCCACATAAATGGTCGTATATTGTATTCATTGTAATGACGAGCGATGACAATCATGATGTCGTAGTAATAATAATAATAAATAGTGCAGATAAAGGATTGGACCGCCTTAATTAATTGAGCGTTGATAAAGATGTTAAACGGGAATCTAAATGATAATATGCAACCGATAATAATAATAATAATGTAAGGACGATGTTAAATCATCGCGGTCAGATTAATAATAATTGTCATAATAATAACAATAATGAGGTCGTTGGTTGATCAGTGAAATATTTGTAATTGCGACCGATATCTGTATATATTTTGGCGGAAGTGACCGGTCCATTAATAATAATAACCTCTTAAGTGACGTGAATAATAATAATAATATCTTGAGTCACCTATTCAATAATAATAATAATAATAATCACAAGAGGGATATAATAATAATAACAGTAATAACGATTTGTGTTTGCATCCCGCATAATAATGACGATATTAATCCAACGTGACAGTGCCAGGAACCGTTGATAATAATAATAATAATAATAATAATAATAATAATAATAATAATAATAATAATTTCGAGGATGATAATTTCATGAATATTGTGACGACGGTGGAGTTAATTATTTGGTGACAACATCCCTCTATTCGTATGTTTGAATAATGAATGATAATATTAGAGTCATTTGGTACCTCGTTTTTGTACGGTTTCCGCATGGGACGATGTTACAGTAATATTTGGCGTGTTTGTTTACTTCGCTCGCGATGCGAGGGGGGCCATTGCCACGGTATTTCCCAACCGCTTCTCGTTAACTCATCTGTGTCAGTAGTCTGTTGAGGCTACTTTGCAACATTTCAAATCACATGTAAATAAAATATAAATGCTGATTCAGTGGTATGGCATCAGCTGGATATCGTAAGATAGGAACTGTCCGTGGAATCCAGTTTTCGCATTTCACGAGAAACATTACCCAGTCCGAGCACCGGTCTCGGAAAAATGTATATAGCCGGAGTACGTCATCTTAGTTAAATCGGGAAG